>NW_024610393.1:0-105265 GCF_016920785.2 Ixodes scapularis | reverse complement strand
ATAATTCGCTTTCACCGAGGCAATAGCCGAGATCGTGGTCACGGTGAACGAATAAAACCGCGCCAAACGTCTCTCGTCAGGCCGTGCTCTCTCCAATAATTCGCTTTCACCGAGGCAATAGGCGAGATCGTGGTCACGGTGAACGAATAAAACCGCGCCAAACGTCTCTCGTCAGGCCGTGCTCTCTCCAATAATTCGCTTTCACCGAGGCAATAGGCGAGATCGTGGTCACGGTGAACGAATAAAACCGCGCCAAATGTCTCTCGTCAGGCCGTGCTCTCTCCAATAATTCGCTTTCACCGAGGCAATAGCCGAGATCGTGGTCACGGTGAACGAATAGAACCGCGCCAAACGTCTCTCGTCAGGCCGTGCTCTCTCCAATAATTCGCTTTCACCGAGGCAATATTCGAGATCGTGGTCACGGTGAACGAATAAAACCGCGCCAAACGTCTCTCGTCAGGCCGTGCTCTCTCCAATAATTCGCTTTCACCGAGGCTATAGCCGAGATCGTGGTCACGGTGAACGAATAAAACCGCGCCAAACGTCTCTCGTCAGGCCGTGCTCTCTCCAATAATTCGCTTTCACCGAGGCAATAGCCGAGATCGTGGTCACGGTGAACGAATAAAACCGCGCCGAACGTCTCTCGTCAGGCCGTGCTCTCACCAATAATTCGCTTTCACCGAGGCAATAGCCGAGATCGTGGTCACGGTGAACGAATAAAACGGCGCCGAACGTCTCTCGTCAGGCCGTGCTCTCTCCAATAATTCGCTTTCACCGAGGCAATAGCCGAGATCGTGGTCACGGTGAACGAATAAAACGGCGCCAAACGTCTCTCGTCAGGCCGTGCTCTCTCCAATAATTCGCTTTCACCGAGGCAATAGCCGAGATCGTGGTCACGGTGAACGAATAAAACCGCGCCGAACGTCTCTCGTCAGGCCGTGCTCTCTCCAATAATTCGCTTTCACCGAGGCAATAGCCGAGATCGTGGTCACGGTGAACGAATAAAACCGCGCCAAACGTCTCTCGTCAGGCCGTGCTCTCTCCAATAATTCGCTTTCACCGAGGCAATAGCCGAGATCGTGGTCATGGTGAACGAATAAAACCGCGCCAAACGTCTCTCGTCAGGCCGTACTCTCTCCAATAATTCGCTTTCACCGAGGCAATAGCCGAGATCGTGGTCACGGTGAACGAATAAAACCGGGCCAAACGTCTCTCGTCAGGCCGTGCTCTCTCCAATAATTCGCTTTCACCGAGGCAATAGGCGAGATCGTGGTCACGGTGAACGAATAAAACCGCGCCGAACGTCTCTCGTCAGGCCGTGCTCTCTCCAATAATTCGCTTTCACCGAGGCAATAGGCGAGATCGTGGTCACGGTGAACGAATAAAACCGCGCCGAACGTCTCTCGTCAGGCTGTGCTCTCTCCAATAAATCGCTTTCACCGAGGCAATAGCCGAGATCGTGGTCACGGTGAACGAATAAAACGGCGCCAAACGTCTCTCGTCAGGCCGTGCTCTCTCCAATAATTCGCTTTCACCGAGGCAATAGCCAAGATCGTGGTCACGGTGAACGAATAAAACCGCGCCAAACGTCTCTCGTCAGGCCGTGCTCTCTCCAATAATTCGCTTTCACCGAGGCAATAGGCGAGATCGTGGTCACGGTGAACGAATAAAACCGCGCCAAACGTCTCTCGTCAGGCCGTGCTCTCTCCAATAATTCGCTTTCACCGAGGCAATAGCCGAGATCGTGGTCACGGTGAACGAATAAAACCGCGCCAAACGTCTCTCGTCAGGCCGCGCTCTCTCCAATAATTCGCTTTCACCGAGGCAATAGCCGAGATCGTGGTCACGGTGAACGAATAAAACGGCGCCAAACGTCTCTCGTCAGGCCGTGCTCTCTCCAATAATTCGCTTTCACCGAGGCAATAGGCGAGATCGTGGTCACGGTGAACGAATAAAACCGCGCCAAACGTCTCTCGTCAGGCCGTGCTCTCTCCAATAATTCGTTTTCACCGAGGCAATAGCCGAGATCGTGGTCACGGTGAACGAATAAAACGGCGCCAAACGTCTCTCGTCAGGCCGTGCTCTCTCCAATAATTCGCTTTCACCGAGGCAATAGCCGAGATCGTGGTCACGGTGAACGAATAAAACCGCGCCAAACGTCTCTCGTCAGGCCGTGCTCTCTCCAATAATTCGCTTTCACCGAGGCAATAGGCGAGATCGTGGTCACGGTGAACGAATAAAACCGCGCCAAACGTCTCTCGTCAGGCCGTGCTCTCTCCAATAATTCGCTTTCACCGAGGCAATAGCCGAAATCGTGGTCACGGTGAACGAATAAAACGGCGCCAAACGTCTCTCGTCAGGCCGTGCTCTCTCCAATAATTCGCTTTCACCGAGGCAATAGGCGAGATCGTGGTCACGGTGAACGAATAAAACCGCGCCAAACGTCTCTCGTCAGGCCGTGCTCTCTCCAATAATTCGCTTTCACCGAGGCGATAGCCGAGATCGTGGTCACGGTGAACGAATAAAACGGCGCCAAACTGCTCTCGTCAGGCCGTGCTCTCTCCAATAATTCGCTTTCACCGAGGCAATAGACGAGATCGTGGTCACGGTGAACGAATAAAACGGCGCCAAACGTCTCTCGTCAGGCCGTGCTCTCTCCAATAATTCGCTTTCACCGAGGCAATAGCCGAGATCGTGGTCACGGTGAACAAATAAAACCGCGCCGAACGTCTCTCGTCAGGCCGTGCTCTCTCCAATAATTCGCTTTCACCGAGGCAATAGCCGAGATCGTGGTCACGGTGAACGAATAAAACGGCGCCAAACGTCTCTCGTCAGGCCGTGCTCTCTCCAATAATTCGCTTTCACCGAGGCAATAGCCGAGATCGTGGTCACGGTGAACGAATAAAACCGCGCCGAACGTCTCTCGTCAGGCCGTGCTCTCTCCAATAATTCGCATTCACCGAGGCAATAGCCGAGATCGTGGTCACGGTGAACGAATAAAACCGCGCCGAACGTCTCTCGTCAGGCCGTGCTCTCTCCAATAATTCGCTTTCACCGAGGCAATAGCCGAGATCGTGGTCACGGTGAACGAATAAAACGGCGCCAAACGTCTCTCGTCAGGCCGTGCTCTCTCCAATAATTCGCTTTCACCGAGGCAATAGCCGAGATCGTGGTCACGGTGAACGAATAAAACCGCGCCGAACGTCTCTCGTCAGGCCGTGCTCTCTCCAATAATTCGCTTTCACCGAGGCAATAGCCGAGATCGTGGTCACGGTGAACGAATAAAACGGCGCCAAACGTCTCTCGTCAGGCCGTGCTCTCTCCAATAATTCGCTTTCACCGAGGCAATAGCCGAGATCGTGGTCACGGTGAACGAATAAAACGGCGCCAAACGTCTCTCGTCAGGCCGTGCTCTCTCCAATAATTCGCTTTCACCGAGGCAATAGCCGAGATCGTGGTCACGGTGAACGAATAAAACTGCGCCGAACGTCTCTCGTCAGGCCGTGCTCTCTCCAATAATTCGCTTTCACCGAGGCAATAGCCGAGATCGTGGTCACGGTGAACGAATAAAACCGCGCCGAACGTCTCTCGTCAGGCCGTGCTCTCTCCAATAATTCGCTTTCACCGAGGCAATAGCCGAGATCGTGGTCACGGTGAACGAATAAAACGGCGCCAAACGTCTCTCGTCAGGCCGTGCTCTCTCCAATAATTCGCTTTCACCGAGGCAATAGCCGAGATCGTGGTCACGGTGAACGAATAAAACGGCGCCAAACGTCTCTCGTCAGGCCGTGCTCTCTCCAATAATTCACTTTCACCGAGGCAATAGCCGAGATCGTGGTCACGGTGAACGAATAAAACCGCGCCAAACGTCTCTCGTCAGGCCGTGCTCTCTCCAATAATTCGCTTTCACCGAGGCAATAGGCGAGATCGTGGTCACGGTGAACGAAAAAAACCGCGCCAAACGTCTCTCGTCAGGCCGTGCTCTCTCCAATAATTCGCTTTCACCGAGGCAATAGGCGAGATCGTGGTCACGGTGAACGAATAAAACCGCGCCAAACGTCTCTCGTCAGGCCGTGCTCTCTCCAATAATTCGCTTTCACCGAGGCAATAGGCGAGATCGTGGTCACGGTGAACGAATAAAACCGCGCCAAACGTCTCTCGTCAGGCCGTGCTCTCTCAAATAATTCGCTTTCACCGAGGCAATAGGCGAGATCGTGGTCACGGTGAACGAATAAAACCGCGCCAAACGTCTCTCGTCAGGCCGTGCTCTCTCCAATAATTCGCTTTCACCGAGGCAATAGCCGAGATCGTGGTCATGGTGAACGAATAAAACCGCGCCAAACGTCTCTCGTCAGGCCGTGCTCTCTCCAATAATTCGCTTTCACCGAGGCAATAGCCGAGATCGTGGTCACGGTGAACGAATAAAACCGCGCCAAACGTCTCTCGTCAGGCCGTGCTCTCTCCAATAATTCGCTTTCACCGAGGCAATAGGCGAGATCGTGGTCACGGTGAACGAATAAAACGGCGCCAAACGTCTCTCGTCAGGCCGTGCTCTCTCCAATAATTCGCTTTCACCGAGGCAATAGGCGAGATCGTGGTCACGGTGAACGAATAAAACCGCGCCAAACGTCTCTCGTCAGGCCGTGCTCTCTCCAATAATTCGCTTTCACCGAGGCAATAGCCGAGATCGTGGTCACGGTGAACGAATAAAACCGCGCCAAACGTCTCTCGTCAGGCCGTGCTCTCTCCAATAATTCCATTTCACCGAGGCAATAGGCGAGATCGTGGTCACGGTGAACGAATAAAACGGCGCCAAACGTCTCTCGTCAGGCCGTGCTCTCTCCAATAATTCGCTTTCACCGAGGCAATAGCCGAGATCGTGGTCACGGTGAACGAATAAAACCGCGCCAAACGTCTCTCGTCAGGCCGTGCTCTCTCCAATAATTCGCTTTCACCGAGGCAATAGGCGAGATCGTGGTCACGGTGAACGAATAAAACCGCGCCAAACGTCTCTCGTCAGGCCGTGCTCTCTCCAATAATTCGCTTTCACCGAGGCAATAGGCTAGATCGTGGTCACGGTGAACGAATAAAACCGCGCCAAACGTCTCTCGTCAGGCCGTGCTCTCTCCAATAATTCGCTTTCACCGAGGCAATAGGCGAGATCGTGGTCACGGTGAACGAATAAAACCGCGCCAAACGTCTCTCGTCAGGCCGTGCTCTCTCCAATAATTCGCTTTCACCGAGGCAATAGCCGAGATCGTGGTCACGGTGAACGAATAAAACCGCGCCAAACGTCTCTCGTCAGGCCGTGCTCTCTCCAATAATTCGCTTTCACCGAGGCAATAGCCGAGATCGTGGTCACGGTGAACGAATAAAACCGCGCCAAACGTCTCTCGTCAGGCCGTGCTCTCTCCAATAATTCGCTTTCACCGAGGCAATAGGCGAGATCGTGGTCACGGTGAACGAATAAAACCGCGCCAAACGTCTCTCGTCAGGCCGTGCTCTCTCCAATAATTCGCTTTCACCGAGGCAATAGGCGAGATCGTGGTCACGGTGAACGAATAAAACCGCGCCAAATGTCTCTCGTCAGGCCGTGCTCTCTCCAATAATTCGCTTTCACCGAGGCAATAGCCGAGATCGTGGTCACGGTGAACGAATAGAACCGCGCCAAACGTCTCTCGTCAGGCCGTGCTCTCTCCAATAATTCGCTTTCACCGAGGCAATATTCGAGATCGTGGTCACGGTGAACGAATAAAACCGCGCCAAACGTCTCTCGTCAGGCCGTGCTCTCTCCAATAATTCGCTTTCACCGAGGCTATAGCCGAGATCGTGGTCACGGTGAACGAATAAAACCGCGCCAAACGTCTCTCGTCAGGCCGTGCTCTCTCCAATAATTCGCTTTCACCGAGGCAATAGCCGAGATCGTGGTCACGGTGAACGAATAAAACCGCGCCGAACGTCTCTCGTCAGGCCGTGCTCTCACCAATAATTCGCTTTCACCGAGGCAATAGCCGAGATCGTGGTCACGGTGAACGAATAAAACGGCGCCGAACGTCTCTCGTCAGGCCGTGCTCTCTCCAATAATTCGCTTTCACCGAGGCAATAGCCGAGATCGTGGTCACGGTGAACGAATAAAACGGCGCCAAACGTCTCTCGTCAGGCCGTGCTCTCTCCAATAATTCGCTTTCACCGAGGCAATAGCCGAGATCGTGGTCACGGTGAACGAATAAAACCGCGCCGAACGTCTCTCGTCAGGCCGTGCTCTCTCCAATAATTCGCTTTCACCGAGGCAATAGCCGAGATCGTGGTCACGGTGAACGAATAAAACCGCGCCAAACGTCTCTCGTCAGGCCGTGCTCTCTCCAATAATTCGCTTTCACCGAGGCAATAGCCGAGATCGTGGTCACGGTGAACGAATAAAACCGCGCCAAACGTCTCTCGTCAGGCCGTGCTCTCTCCAATAATTCGCTTTCACCGAGGCAATAGCCGAGATCGTGGTCACGGTGAACGAATAAAACCGGGCCAAACGTCTCTCGTCAGGCCGTGCTCTCTCCAATAATTCGCTTTCACCGAGGCAATAGGCGAGATCGTGGTCACGGTGAACGAATAAAACCGCGCCGAACGTCTCTCGTCAGGCCGTGCTCTCTCCAATAATTCGCTTTCACCGAGGCAATAGGCGAGATCGTGGTCACGGTGAACGAATAAAACCGCGCCGAACGTCTCTCGTCAGGCTGTGCTCTCTCCAATAAATCGCTTTCACCGAGGCAATAGCCGAGATCGTGGTCACGGTGAACGAATAAAACGGCGCCAAACGTCTCTCGTCAGGCCGTGCTCTCTCCAATAATTCGCTTTCACCGAGGCAATAGCCAAGATCGTGGTCACGGTGAACGAATAAAACCGCGCCAAACGTCTCTCGTCAGGCCGTGCTCTCTCCAATAATTCGCTTTCACCGAGGCAATAGGCGAGATCGTGGTCACGGTGAACGAATAAAACCGCGCCAAACGTCTCTCGTCAGGCCGTGCTCTCTCCAATAATTCGCTTTCACCGAGGCAATAGCCGAGATCGTGGTCACGGTGAACGAATAAAACCGCGCCAAACGTCTCTCGTCAGGCCGCGCTCTCTCCAATAATTCGCTTTCACCGAGGCAATAGCCGAGATCGTGGTCACGGTGAACGAATAAAACGGCGCCAAACGTCTCTCGTCAGGCCGTGCTCTCTCCAATAATTCGCTTTCACCGAGGCAATAGGCGAGATCGTGGTCACGGTGAACGAATAAAACCGCGCCAAACGTCTCTCGTCAGGCCGTGCTCTCTCCAATAATTCGTTTTCACCGAGGCAATAGCCGAGATCGTGGTCACGGTGAACGAATAAAACGGCGCCAAACGTCTCTCGTCAGGCCGTGCTCTCTCCAATAATTCGCTTTCACCGAGGCAATAGCCGAGATCGTGGTCACGGTGAACGAATAAAACCGCGCCAAACGTCTCTCGTCAGGCCGTGCTCTCTCCAATAATTCGCTTTCACCGAGGCAATAGGCGAGATCGTGGTCACGGTGAACGAATAAAACCGCGCCAAACGTCTCTCGTCAGGCCGTGCTCTCTCCAATAATTCGCTTTCACCGAGGCAATAGCCGAAATCGTGGTCACGGTGAACGAATAAAACGGCGCCAAACGTCTCTCGTCAGGCCGTGCTCTCTCCAATAATTCGCTTTCACCGAGGCAATAGGCGAGATCGTGGTCACGGTGAACGAATAAAACCGCGCCAAACGTCTCTCGTCAGGCCGTGCTCTCTCCAATAATTCGCTTTCACCGAGGCGATAGCCGAGATCGTGGTCACGGTGAACGAATAAAACGGCGCCAAACTGCTCTCGTCAGGCCGTGCTCTCTCCAATAATTCGCTTTCACCGAGGCAATAGACGAGATCGTGGTCACGGTGAACGAATAAAACGGCGCCAAACGTCTCTCGTCAGGCCGTGCTCTCTCCAATAATTCGCTTTCACCGAGGCAATAGCCGAGATCGTGGTCACGGTGAACAAATAAAACCGCGCCGAACGTCTCTCGTCAGGCCGTGCTCTCTCCAATAATTCGCTTTCACCGAGGCAATAGCCGAGATCGTGGTCACGGTGAACGAATAAAACGGCGCCAAACGTCTCTCGTCAGGCCGTGCTCTCTCCAATAATTCGCTTTCACCGAGGCAATAGCCGAGATCGTGGTCACGGTGAACGAATAAAACCGCGCCGAACGTCTCTCGTCAGGCCGTGCTCTCTCCAATAATTCGCATTCACCGAGGCAATAGCCGAGATCGTGGTCACGGTGAACGAATAAAACCGCGCCGAACGTCTCTCGTCAGGCCGTGCTCTCTCCAATAATTCGCTTTCACCGAGGCAATAGCCGAGATCGTGGTCACGGTGAACGAATAAAACGGCGCCAAACGTCTCTCGTCAGGCCGTGCTCTCTCCAATAATTCGCTTTCACCGAGGCAATAGCCGAGATCGTGGTCACGGTGAACGAATAAAACCGCGCCGAACGTCTCTCGTCAGGCCGTGCTCTCTCCAATAATTCGCTTTCACCGAGGCAATAGCCGAGATCGTGGTCACGGTGAACGAATAAAACGGCGCCAAACGTCTCTCGTCAGGCCGTGCTCTCTCCAATAATTCGCTTTCACCGAGGCAATAGCCGAGATCGTGGTCACGGTGAACGAATAAAACGGCGCCAAACGTCTCTCGTCAGGCCGTGCTCTCTCCAATAATTCGCTTTCACCGAGGCAATAGCCGAGATCGTGGTCACGGTGAACGAATAAAACTGCGCCGAACGTCTCTCGTCAGGCCGTGCTCTCTCCAATAATTCGCTTTCACCGAGGCAATAGCCGAGATCGTGGTCACGGTGAACGAATAAAACCGCGCCGAACGTCTCTCGTCAGGCCGTGCTCTCTCCAATAATTCGCTTTCACCGAGGCAATAGCCGAGATCGTGGTCACGGTGAACGAATAAAACGGCGCCAAACGTCTCTCGTCAGGCCGTGCTCTCTCCAATAATTCGCTTTCACCGAGGCAATAGCCGAGATCGTGGTCACGGTGAACGAATAAAACGGCGCCAAACGTCTCTCGTCAGGCCGTGCTCTCTCCAATAATTCACTTTCACCGAGGCAATAGCCGAGATCGTGGTCACGGTGAACGAATAAAACGGCGCCAAACGTCTCTCGTCAGGCCGTGCTCTCTCCAATAATTCGCTTTCACCGAGGCAATAGCCGAGATCGTGGTCACGGTGAACGAATAAAACGGCGCCAAACGTCTCTCGTCAGGCCGTGTTCTCTCCAATAATTCGCTTTCACCGAGGCAATAGCCGAGATCGTGGTCACGGTGAACGAATAAAACGGCGCCAAACGTCTCTCGTCAGGCCGTGCTCTCTCCAATAATTCGCTTTCACCGAGGCAATAGCCGAGATCGTGGTCACGGTGAACGAATAAAACCGCGCTGAACGTCTCTCGTCAGGCCGTGCTCTCTCCAATAATTCGCTTTCACCGAGGCAATAGCCGAGATCGTGGTCACGGTGAACGAATAAAACGGCGCCAAACGTCTCTCGTCAGGCCGTGCTCTCTCCAATAATTCGCTTTCACCGAGGCAATAGCCGAGATCGTGGTCACGGTGAACGAATAAAACGGCGCCAAACGTCTCTCGTCAGGCCGTGCTCTCTCCAATAATTCGCTTTCACCGAGGCAATAGCCGAGATCGTGGTCACGGTGAACGAATAAAACGGCGCCAAACGTCTCTCGTCAGGCCGTGCTCTCTCCAATAATTCGCTTTCACCGAGGCAATAGCCGAGATCGTGGTCACGGTGAACGAATAAAACGGCGCCAAACGTCTCTCGTCAGGCCGTGCTCTCTCCAATAATTCGCTTTCACCGAGGCAATAGCCGAGATCGTGGTCACGGTGAACGAATAAAACCGCGCCGAACGTCTCTCGTCAGGCCGTGCTCTCTCCAATAATTCGCTTTCACCGAGGCAATAGCCGAGATCGTGGTCACGGTGAACGAATAAAACCACGCCGAACGTCTCTCGTCAGGCCGTGCTCTCTCCAATAATTCGCTTTCACCGAGGCAATAGCCGAGATCGTGGTCACGGTGAACGAATAAAACGGCGGCAAACGTCTCTCGTCAGGCCGTGCTCTCTCCAATAATTCGCTTTTACCGAGGCAATAGCCGAGATCGTGGTCACGGTGAACGAATAAAACGGCGCCAAACGTCTCTCGTCAGGCCGTGCTCTCTCCAATAATTCGCTTTCACCGAGGCAATAGCCGAGATCGTGGTCACGGTGAACGAATAAAACGGCGCCAAACGTCTCTCGTCAGGCCGTGCTCTCTCCAATAATTCGCTTTCACCGAGGCAATAGCCGAGATCGTGGTCACGGTGAACGAATAAAACCGCGCCGAACGTCTCTCGTCAGGCCGTGCTCTCTCCAATAATTCGCTTTCACCGAGGCAATAGCCGAGATCGTGGTCACGGTGAACGAATAAAACCGCGCCGAACGTCTCTCGTCAGGCCGTGCTCTCTCCAATAATTCGCTTTCACCGAGGCAATAGCCGAGATCGTGGTCACGGTGAACGAATAAAACGGCGCCAAACGTCTCTCGTCAGGCCGTGCTCTCTCCAATAATTCGCTTTCACCGAGGCAATAGCCGAGATCGTGGTCACGGTGAACGAATAAAACGGCGCCAAACGTCTCTCGTCAGGCCGTGCTCTCTCCAATAATTCGCTTTCACCGAGGCAATAGCCGAGATCGTGGTCACGGTGAACGAATAAAACGGCGCCAAACGTCTCTCGTCAGGCCGTGCTCTCTCCAATAATTCGCTTTCACCGAGGCAATAGCCGAGATCGTGGTCACGGTGACCGAATAAAACGGCGCCAAACGTCTCTCGTCAGGCCGTGCTCTCTCCAATAATTCGCTTTCACCGAGGCAATAGCCGAGATCGTGGTCACGGTGAACGAATAAAACGGCGCCAAACGTCTCTCGTCAGGCCGTGCTCTCTCCAATAATTCGCTTTCACCGAGGCAATAGCCGAGATCGTGGTCACGATGAACGAATAAAACGGCGCCAAACGTCTCTCGTCAGGCCGTGCTCTCTCCAATAATTCGCTTTCACCGAGGCAATAGCCGAGATCGTGGTCACGGTGAACGAATAAAACCGCGCCGAACGTCTCTCGTCAGGCCGTGCTCTCTCCAATAATTCGCTTTCACCGAGGCAATAGCCGAGATCGTGGTCACGGTGAACGAATAAAACGGCGCCAAACGTCTCTCGTCAGGCCGTGCTCTCTCGAATAATTCGCTTTCACCGAGGCAATAGCCGAGATCGTGGTCACGGTGAACGAATAAAACGGCGCCAAACGTCTCTCGTCAGGCTGTGCTCTCTCCAATAATTCGCTTTCACCGAGGCAATAGCCGAGATCGTGGTCACGGTGAACGAATAAAACCGCGCCGAACGTCTCTCGTCAGGCCGTGCTCTCTCCAATAATTCGCTTTCACCGAGGCAATAGCCGAGATCGTGGTCACGGTGAACGAATAAAACGGCGCCAAACGTCTCTCGTCAGGCCGTGCTCTCTCCAATAATTCGCTTTCACCGAGGCAATAGCCGAGATCGTGGTCACGGTGAACGAATAAAACCGCGCCGAACGTCTCTCGTCAGGCCGTGCTCTCTCCAATAATTCGCTTTCACCGAGGCAATAGCCGATATCGTGGTCACGGTGAACGAATAAAACGGCGCCAAACGTCTCTCGTCAGGCCGTGCTCTCTCCAATAATTCGCTTTCACCGAGGCAATAGCCGAGATCGTGGTCACGGTGAACGAATAAAACGGCGCCAAACGTCTCTCGTCAGGCCGTGCTCTCTCCAATAATTCGCTTTCACCGAGGCAATAGCCGAGATCGTGGTCACGGTGAACGAATAAAACGGCGCCAAACGTCTCTCGTCAGGCCGTGCTCTCTCCAATAATTCGCTTTCACCGAGGCAATAGCCGAGATCGTGGTCACGGTGAACGAATAAAACGGCGCCAAACGTCTCTCGTCAGGCCGTGCTCTCTCCAATAATTCGCTTTCACCGAGGCAATAGGCGAGATCGTGGTCACGGTGAACGAATAAAACCGCGCCAAACGTCTCTCGTCAGGCCGTGCTCTCTCCAATAATTCGCTTTCACCGAGGCAATAGCCGAGATCGTGGTCACGGTGAACGAATAAAACCGCGCCGAACGTCTCTCGTCAGGCCGTGCTCTCTCCAATAATTCGCTTTCCCCGAGGCAATAGCCGAGATCGTGGTCACGGTGAACGAATAAAACGGCGCCAAACGTCTCTCGTCAGGCCGTGCTCTCTCCAATAATTCCCTTTCACCGAGGCAATAGCCGAGATCGTGGTCACGGTGAACGAATAAAACGGCGCCAAACGTCTCTCGTCAGGCCGTGCTCTCTCCAATAATTCGCTTTCACCGAGGCAATAGCCGAGATCGTGGTCACGGTGAACGAATAAAACCGCGCCGAACGTCTCTCGTCAGGCCGTGCTCTCTCCAATAATTCGCTTTCACCGAGGCAATAGCCGAGATCGTGGTCACGGTGAACGAATAAAACGGCGCCAAACGTCTCTCGTCAGGCCGTGCTCTCTCCAATAATTCGCTTTCACCGAGGCAATAGCCGAGATCGTGGTCACGGTGAACGAATAAAACGGCGCCGAACGTCTCTCGTCAGGCCGTGCTCTCTCCAATAATTCGCTTTCACCAAGGCAATAGGCGAGATCGTGGTCACGGTGAACGAATAAAACGGCGCCAAACGTCTCTCGTCAGGCCGTGCTCTCTCCAATAATTCGCTTTCACCGAGGCAATAGCCGAGATCGTGGTCACGGTGAACGAATAAAACCGCGCCGAACGTCTCTCGTCAGGCCGTGCTCTCTCCAATAATTCGCTTTCACCGAGGCAATAGCCGAGATCGTGGTCACGGTGAACGAATAAAACCGCGCCGAACGTCTCTCGTCAGGCCGTGCTCTCTCCAATAATTCGCTTTCACCGAGGCAATAGCCGAGATCGTGGTCACGGTGAACGAATAAAACGGCGCCAAAAGTCTCTCGTCAGGCCGTGCTCTCTCCAATAATTTGCTTTCACCGAGGCAATAGCCGAGATCGTGGTCACGGTGAACGAATAAAACGGCGCCAAAAGTCTCTCGTCAGGCCGTGCTCTCTCCAATAATTCGCTTTCACCGAGGCAATAGCCGAGATCGTGGTCACGGTGAACGAATAAAACGGCGCCAAACGTCTCTCGTCAGGCCGTGCTCTCTCCAATAATTCGCTTTCACCGAGGCAATAGCCGAGATCGTGGTCACGGTGAACGAATAAAACGGCGCCAAACGTCTCTCGTCAGGCCGTGCTCTCTCCAATAATTCGCTTTCACCGAGGCAATAGGCGAGATCGTGGTCACGGTGAACGAATAAAACGGCGCCAAACGTCTCTCGTCAGGCCGTGCTCTCTCCAATAATTCGCTTTCACCGAGGCAATAGCCGAGATCGTGGTCACGGTGAACGAATAAAACGGCGCCAAACGTCTCTCGTCAGGCCGTGCTCTCATTCGCTTTCACCGAGGCAATAGCCGAGATCGTGGTCACGGTGAACGAAAAAAACGGCGCCAAACGTCTCTCGTCAGGCCGTGCTCTCTCCAATAATTCGCTTTCACCGAGGCAATAGGCGAGATCGTGGTCACGGTGAACGAATAAAACAGCGCCAAACGTCTCTCGTCAGGCCGTGCTCTCTCCAATAATTCGCTTTCACCGAGGCAATAGGCGAGATCGTGGTCACGGTGAACGAATAAAACGGCGCCAAACGTCTCTCGTTAGGCCGTGCTCTCTCCAATAATTCGCTTTCGCCGAGGCAATAGCCGAGATCGTGGTCACGGTGAACGAATAAAACGGCGCCAAACGTCTCTCGTCAGGCCGTGCTCTCTCCAATAATTCGCTTTCACCGAGGCAATAGGCGAGATCGTGGTCACGGTGAACGAATAAAACGGCGCCAAACGTCTCTCGTCAGGCCGTGCTCTCTCCAATAATTCGCTTTCACCGAGGCAATAGGCGAGATCGTGGTCACGGTGAACGAATAAAAACGGCGCCAAACGTCTCTCGTCAGGCCGTGCTCTCTCCAATAATTCGCTTTCACCGAGGGCAATAGCCGAGATCGTGGTCACGGTGAACGAATAAAACGGCGCCAAACGTCTCTCGTCAGGCCGTGCTCTCTCCTATAATTCGCTTTCACCGAGGCAATAGGCGAGATCGTGGTCACGGTGAACGAATAAAACGGCGCCAAACGTCTCTCGTCAGGCCGTGCTCTCTCCAATAATTCGCTTTTCACCGAGGCAATAGCCGAGATCGTGGTCACGGTGAACGAATAAAACGGCGCCAAACGTCTCTCGTCAGGCCGTGCTCTCTCCAATAATTCGCTTTCACCGAGGCAATAGCCGAGATCGTGGTCACGGTGAACGAATAAAACGGCGCCAAACGTCTCTCGTCAGGCCGTGCTCTCTCCAATAATTTGCTTTCACCGAGGCAATAGGCGAGATCGTGGTCACGGTGAACGAATAAAACGGCGCCAAACGTCTCTCGCCAGGCCGTGCTCTCTCCAATAATTCGCTTCTCACCGAGGCAATAGGCGAGATCGTGGTCACGGTGAACGAATAAAACGGCGCCAAACGTCTCTCGTCAGGCCGTGCTCTCTCCAATAATTCGCTTTCACCGAGGGAATAGCCGAGATCGTGGTCACGGTGAACGAATAAAACGGCGCCAAACGTCTCTCGTCAGGCCGTGCTCTCTCCAATAATTCGCTTTCACCGAGGCAATAGCCGAGATCGTGGTCACGGTGAACGAATAAAAACGGCGCCAAACGTCTCTCGTCAGGCCGTGCTCTCTCCAATAATTCGCTTTCACCGAGGCAATAGCCGAGATCGTGGTCACGGTGAACGAATAAAACGGCGCCAAACGTCTCTCGTCAGGCCGTGCTCTCTCCAATAATTCTCTTTCACCGAGGCAATAGCCGAGATCGTGGTCACGGTGAACGAATAAAACGGCGCCAAACGTCTCTCGTCAGGCCGTGCTCTCTCCAATATTTCGCTTTCACCGAGGCAATAGCCGAGATCGTGGTCACGGTGAACGAATAAAAACGGCGCCAACGTCTCTCGTCAGGCCGTGCTCTCTCCAATAATTCGCTTTCACCGAGGCAATAGCCGAGATCGTGGTCATGGTGAACGAATAAAACGGCGCCAAACGTCTCTCGTCAGGCCGTGCTCTCTCCAATAATTCGCTTTCACCGAGGCAATAGCCGAGATCGTGGTCACGGTGAACGAATAAAACCGCGCCAAACGTCTCTCGTCAGGCCGTGCTCTCTTCAATAATTCGCTTTTACCGAGGGCAATAGGCGAAATCGTGGTCATGGTGAACGAATAAAACCGCGCCGAACGTCTCTCGTCAGGCCGTGCTCTCTCCAATAATTCGCTTTCACCGAGGCAATAGCCGAGATCGTGGTCACGGTGAACGAATAAAACCGCGCCGAACGTCTCTCGTCAGGCCGTGCTCTCTCCAATAATTCGCTTTCACCGAGGCAATAGCCGAGATCGTGGTCACGGTGAACGAATAAAACGGCGCCAAACGTCTCTCGTCAGGCCGTGCTCTCTCCAATAATTCGCTTTCACCGAGGCAATAGCCGATATCGTGGTCACGGTGAACGAATAAAACGGCGCCAAACGTCTCTCGTCAGGCCGTGCTCTCTCCAATAATTCGCTTTCACCGAGGCAATAGCCGAGATCGTGGTCACGGTGAACGAATAAAACGGCGCCAAACGTCTCTCGTCAGGCCGTGCTCTCTCCAATAATTCGCTTTCACCGAGGCAATAGCCGAGATCGTGGTCACGGTGAACGAATAAAACGGCGCCAAACGTCTCTCGTCAGGCCGTGCTCTCTCCAATAATTCGCTTTCACCGAGGCAATAGCCGAGATCGTGGTCACGGTGAACGAATAAAACGGCGCCAAACGTCTCTCGTCAGGCCGTGCTCTCTCCAATAATTCGCTTTCACCGAGGCAATAGGCGAGATCGTGGTCACGGTGAACGAATAAAACCGCGCCAAACGTCTCTCGTCAGGCCGTGCTCTCTCCAATAATTCGCTTTCACCGAGGCAATAGCCGAGACCGTGGTCACGGTGAACGAATAAAACCGCGCCGAACGTCTCTCGTCAGGCCGTGCTCTCTCCAATAATTCGCTTTCCCCGAGGCAATAGCCGAGATCGTGGTCACGGTGAACGAATAAAACGGCGCCAAACGTCTCTCGTCAGGCCGTGCTCTCTCCAATAATTCCCTTTCACCGAGGCAATAGCCGAGATCGTGGTCACGGTGAACGAATAAAACGGCGCCAAACGTCTCTCGTCAGGCCGTGCTCTCTCCAATAATTCGCTTTCACCGAGGCAATAGCCGAGATCGTGGTCACGGTGAACGAATAAAACCGCGCCGAACGTCTCTCGTCAGGCCGTGCTCTCTCCAATAATTCGCTTTCACCGAGGCAATAGCCGAGATCGTGGTCACGGTGAACGAATAAAACGGCGCCAAACGTCTCTCGTCAGGCCGTGCTCTCTCCAATAATTCGCTTTCACCGAGGCAATAGCCGAGATCGTGGTCACGGTGAACGAATAAAACGGCGCCGAACGTCTCTCGTCAGGCCGTGCTCTCTCCAATAATTCGCTTTCACCAAGGCAATAGGCGAGATCGTGGTCACGGTGAACGAATAAAACGGCGCCAAACGTCTCTCGTCAGGCCGTGCTCTCTCCAATAATTCGCTTTCACCGAGGCAATAGCCGAGATCGTGGTCACGGTGAACGAATAAAACCGCGCCGAACGTCTCTCGTCAGGCCGTGCTCTCTCCAATAATTCGCTTTCACCGAGGCAATAGCCGAGATCGTGGTCACGGTGAACGAATAAAACCGCGCCGAACGTCTCTCGTCAGGCCGTGCTCTCTCCAATAATTCGCTTTCACCGAGGCAATAGCCGAGATCGTGGTCACGGTGAACGAATAAAACGGCGCCAAAAGTCTCTCGTCAGGCCGTGCTCTCTCCAATAATTTGCTTTCACCGAGGCAATAGCCGAGATCGTGGTCACGGTGAACGAATAAAACGGCGCCAAAAGTCTCTCGTCAGGCCGTGCTCTCTCCAATAATTCGCTTTCACCGAGGCAATAGCCGAGATCGTGGTCACGGTGAACGAATAAAACGGCGCCAAACGTCTCTCGTCAGGCCGTGCTCTCTCCAATAATTCGCTTTCACCGAGGCAATAGCCGAGATCGTGGTCACGGTGAACGAATAAAATGGCGCCAAACGTCTCTCGTCAGGCCGTGCTCTCTCCAATAATTCGCTTTCACCGAGGCAATAGGCGAGATCGTGGTCACGGTGAACGAATAAAACGGCGCCAAACGTCTCTCGTCAGGCCGTGCTCTCTCCAACAATTCGCTTTCACCGAGGCAATAGCCGAGATCGTGGTCACGGTGAACGAATAAAACGGCGCCAAACGTCTCTCGTCAGGCCGTGCTCTCATTCGCTTTCACCGAGGCAATAGGCGAGATCGTGGTCACGGTGAACGAATAAAACGGCGCCAAACGTCTCTCGTCAGGCCGTGCTCTCTCCAATAATTCGCTTTCACCGAGGCAATAGGCGAGATCGTGGTCACGGTGAACGAATAAAACAGCGCCAAACGTCTCTCGTCAGGCCGCGCTCTCTCCAATAATTCGCTTTCACCGAGGCAATAGGCGAGATCGTGGTCACGGTGAACGAATAAAACGGCGCCAAACGTCTCTCGTTAGGCCGTGCTCTCTCCAATAATTCGCTTTCGCCGAGGCAATAGCCGAGATCGTGGTCACGGTGAACGAATAAAACGGCGCCAAACGTCTCTCGTCAGGCCGTGCTCTCTCCAATAATTCGCTTTCACCGAGGCAATAGGCGAGATCGTGGTCACGGTGAACGAATAAAACGGCGCCAAACGTCTCTCGTCAGGCCGTGCTCTCTCCAATAATTCGCTTTCACCGAGGCAATAGGCGAGATCGTGGTCACGGTGAACGAATAAAACGGCGCCAAACGTCTCTCGTCAGGCCGTGCTCTCTCCAATAATTCGCTTTCACCGAGGCAATAGCCGAGATCGTGGTCACGGTGAACGAATAAAACGGCGCCAAACGTCTCTCGTCAGGCCGTGCTCTCTCCAATAATTCGCTTTCACCGAGGCAATAGGCGAGATCGTGGTCACGGTGAACGAATAAAACGGCGCCAAACGTCTCTCGTCAGGCCGTGCTCTCTCCAATAATTCGCTTTCACCGAGGGAATAGCCGAGATCG
This sequence comes from Ixodes scapularis, assembly GCF_016920785.2. Taxonomy (NCBI): domain Eukaryota; kingdom Metazoa; phylum Arthropoda; class Arachnida; order Ixodida; family Ixodidae; genus Ixodes; species Ixodes scapularis. Next base: position 86,903 of record NW_024610393.1, on the reverse strand, counting down.
TGGTCACGGTGAACGAATAAAACGGCGCCAAACGTCTCTCGTCAGGCCGTGCTCTCTCCAATAATTCGCTTTCACCGAGGCAATAGCCGAGATCGTGGTCACGGTGAACGAATAAAACGGCGCCAACGTCTCTCGTCAGGCCGTGCTCTCTCCAATAATTCGCTTTCACCGAGGCAATAGCCGAGATCGTGGTCACGGTGAACGAATAAAACGGCGCCAAACGTCTCTCGTCAGGCCGTGCTCTCTCCAATAATTCGCTTTCACCGAGGCAATAGCCGAGATCGTGGTCACGGTGAACGAATAAAACCGCGCCAAACGTCTCTCGTCAGGCCGTGCTCTCTTCAATAATTCGCTTTCACCGAGGCAATAGGCGAAATCGTGGTCATGGTGAACGAATAAAACCGCGCCGAACGTCTCTCGTCAGGCCGTGCTCTCTCCAATAATTCGCTTTCACCGAGGCAATAGCCGAGATCGTGGTCACGGTGAACGAATAAAACCGCGCCGAACGTCTCTCGTCAGGCCGTGCTCTCTCCAATAATTCGCTTTCACCGAGGCAATAGCCGAGATCGTGGTCACGGTGAACGAATAAAACGGCGCCAAACGTCTCTCGTCAGGCCGTGCTCTCTCCAATAATTCGCTTTCACCGAGGCAATAGCCGAGATCGTGGTCACGGTGAACGAATAAAACGGCGCCAAACGTCTCTCGTCAGGCCGTGCTCTCTCCAATAATTCGCTTTCACCGAGGCAATAGCCGAGATCGTGGTCACGGTGAACGAATAAAACGGCGCCAAACGTCTCTCGTCAGGCCGTGCTCTCTCCAATAATTCGCTTTCACCGAGGCAATAGCCGAGATCGTGGTCACGGTGAACGAATAAAACGGCGCCAAACGTCTCTCGTCAGGCCGTGCTCTCTCCAATAATTCGCTTTCACCGAGGCAATAGCCGAGATCGTGGTCACGGTGAACGAATAAAACGGCGCCAAACGTCTCTCGTCAGGCCGTGCTCTCTCCAATAATTCGCTTTCACCGAGGCAATAGCCGAGATCGTGGTCACGGTGAACGAATAAAACGGCGCCAAACGTCTCTCGTCAGGCCGTGCTCTCTCCAATAATTCGCTTTCACCGAGGCAATAGCCGAGATCGTGGTCACGGTGAACGAATAAAACGGCGCCAAACGTCTCTCGTCAGGCCGTGCTCTCTCCAATAATTCGCTTTCACCGAGGCAATAGCCGAGATCGTGGTCACGGTGAACGAATAAAACGGCGCCAAACGTCTCTCGTCAGGCCGTGCTCTCTCCAATAATTCGCTTTCACCGAGGCAATAGCCGAGATCGTGGTCACGGTGAACGAATAAAACGGCGCCAAACGTCTCTCGTCAGGCCGTGCTCTCTCCAATAATTCGCTTTCACCGAGGCAATAGCCGAGATCGTGGTCACGGTGAACGAATAAAACGGCGCCAAACGTCTCTCGTCAGGCCGTGCTCTCTCCAATAATTCGCTTTCACCAAGGCAATAGCCGAGATCGTGGTCACGGTGAACGAATAAAACGGCGCCAAACGTCTCTCGTCAGGCCGTGCTCTCTCCAATAATTCGCTTTCACCGAGGCAATAGCCGAGATCGTGGTCACGGTGAACGAATAAAACGGCGTCAAACGTCTCTCGTCAGGCCGTGCTCTCTCCAATAATTCGCTTTCACCGAGGCAATAGCCGAGATCGTGGTCACGGTGAACGAATAAAACGGCGCCAAACGTCTCTCGTCAGGCCGTGCTCTCTCCAATAATTCGCTTTCACCGAGGCAATAGCCGAGATCGTGGTCACGGTGAACGAATAAAACCGCGCCGAACGTCTCTCGTCAGGCCGTGCTCTCTCCAATAATTTGCTTTCACCGAGGCAATAGCCGAGATCGTGGTCACGGTGAACGAATAAAACCGCGCCGAACGTCTCTCGTCAGGCCGTGCTCTCTCCAATAATTCGCTTTCACCGAGGCAATAGCCGAGATCGTGGTCACGGTGAACGAATAAAACGGCGCCAAACGTCTCTCGTCAGGCCGTGCTCTCTCCAATAATTCGCTTTCACCGAGGCAATAGCCGAGATCGTGGTCACGGTGAACGAATAAAACCGCGCCGAACGTCTCTCGTCAGGCCGTGCTCTCTCCAATAATTCGCTTTCACCGAGGCAATAGCCGAGATCGTGGTCACGGTGAACGAATAAAACCGCGCCGAACGTCTCTCGTCAGGCCGTGCTCTCTCCAATAATTCGCTTTCACCGAGGCAATAGGCGAGATCGTGGTCACGGTGAACGAATAAAACCGCGCCGAACGTCTCTCGTCAGGCCGTGCTCTCTCCAATAATTCGCTTTCACCGAGGCAATAGGCGAGATCGTGGTCACGGTGAACGAATAAAACCGCGCCGAACGTCTCTCGTCAGGCTGTGCTCTCTCCAATAAATCGCTTTCACCGAGGCAATAGCCGAGATCGTGGTCACGGTGAACGAATAAAACGGCGCCAAACGTCTCTCGTCAGGCCGTGCTCTCTCCAATAATTCGCTTTCACCGAGGCAATAGCCGAGATCGTGGTCACGGTGAACGAATAAAACCGCGCCAAACGTCTCTCGTCAGGCCGTGCTCTCTCCAATAATTCGCTTTCACCGAGGCAATAGGCGAGATCGTGGTCACGGTGAACGAATAAAACCGCGCCAAACGTCTCTCGTCAGGCCGTGCTCTCTCCAATAATTCGCTTTCACCGAGGCAATAGCCGAGATAGTGGTCACGGTGAACGAATAAAACCGCGCCAAACGTCTCTCGTCAGGCCGTGCTCTCTCCAATAATTCGCTTTCACCGAGGCAATAGCCGAGATCGTGGTCACGGTGAACGAATAAAACGGCGCCAAACGTCTCTCGTCAGGCCGTGCTCTCTCCAATAATTCGCTTTCACCGAGGCAATAGGCGAGATCGTGGTCACGGTGAACGAATAAAACCGCGCCAAACGTCTCTCGTCAGGCCGTGCTCTCTCCAATAATTCGCTTTCACCGAGGCAATAGCCGAGATCGTGGTCACGGTGAACGAATAAAACGGCGCCAAACGTCTCTCGTCAGGCCGTGCTCTCTCCAATAATTCGCTTTCACCGAGGCAATAGCCGAGATCGTGGTCACGGTGAACGAATAAAACCGCGCCAAACGTCTCTCGTCAGGCCGTGCTCTCTCCAATAATTCGCTTTCACCGAGGCAATAGGCGAGATCGTGGTCACGGTGAACGAATAAAACCGCGCCAAACGTCTCTCGTCAGGCCGTGCTCTCTCCAATAATTCGCTTTCACCGAGGCAATAGCCGAAATCGTGGTCACGGTGAACGAATAAAACGGCGCCAAACGTCTCTCGTCAGGCCGTGCTCTCTCCAATAATTCGCTTTCACCGAGGCAATAGGCGAGATCGTGGTCACGGTGAACGAATAAAACCGCGCCAAACGTCTCTCGTCAGGCCGTGCTCTCTCCAATAATTCGCTTTCACCGAGGCGATAGCCGAGATCGTGGTCACGGTGAACGAATAAAACGGCGCCAAACTGCTCTCGTCAGGCCGTGCTCTCTCCAATAATTCGCTTTCACCGAGGCAATAGACGAGATCGTGGTCACGGTGAACGAATAAAACGGCGCCAAACGTCTCTCGTCAGGCCGTGCTCTCTCCAATAATTCGCTTTCACCGAGGCAATAGCCGAGATCGTGGTCACGGTGAACAAATAAAACCGCGCCGAACGTCTCTCGTCAGGCCGTGCTCTCTCCAATAATTCGCTTTCACCGAGGCAATAGCCGAGATCGTGGTCACGGTGAACGAATAAAACGGCGCCAAACGTCTCTCGTCAGGCCGTGCTCTCTCCAATAATTCGCTTTCACCGAGGCAATAGCCGAGATCGTGGTCACGGTGAACGAATAAAACCGCGCCGAACGTCTCTCGTCAGGCCGTGCTCTCTCCAATAATTCGCATTCACCGAGGCAATAGCCGAGATCGTGGTCACGGTGAACGAATAAAACCGCGCCGAACGTCTCTCGTCAGGCCGTGCTCTCTCCAATAATTCGCTTTCACCGAGGCAATAGCCGAGATCGTGGTCACGGTGAACGAATAAAACGGCGCCAAACGTCTCTCGTCAGGCCGTGCTCTCTCCAATAATTCGCTTTCACCGAGGCAATAGCCGAGATCGTGGTCACGGTGAACGAATAAAACCGCGCCGAACGTCTCTCGTCAGGCCGTGCTCTCTCCAATAATTCGCTTTCACCGAGGCAATAGCCGAGATCGTGGTCACGGTGAACGAATAAAACGGCGCCAAACGTCTCTCGTCAGGCCGTGCTCTCTCCAATAATTCGCTTTCACCGAGGCAATAGCCGAGATCGTGGTCACGGTGAACGAATAAAACGGCGCCAAACGTCTCTCGTCAGGCCGTGCTCTCTCCAATAATTCGCTTTCACCGAGGCAATAGCCGAGATCGTGGTCACGGTGAACGAATAAAACTGCGCCGAACGTCTCTCGTCAGGCCGTGCTCTCTCCAATAATTCGCTTTCACCGAGGCAATAGCCGAGATCGTGGTCACGGTGAACGAATAAAACCGCGCCGAACGTCTCTCGTCAGGCCGTGCTCTCTCCAATAATTCGCTTTCACCGAGGCAATAGCCGAGATCGTGGTCACGGTGAACGAATAAAACGGCGCCAAACGTCTCTCGTCAGGCCGTGCTCTCTCCAATAATTCGCTTTCACCGAGGCAATAGCCGAGATCGTGGTCACGGTGAACGAATAAAACGGCGCCAAACGTCTCTCGTCAGGCCGTGCTCTCTCCAATAATTCGCTTTCACCGAGGCAATAGCCGAGATCGTGGTCACGGTGAACGAATAAAACGGCGCCAAACGTCTCTCGTCAGGCCGTGCTCTCTCCAATAATTCGCTTTCACCGAGGCAATAGCCGAGATCGTGGTCACGGTGAACGAATAAAACGGCGCCAAACGTCTCTCGTCAGGCCGTGCTCTCTCCAATAATTCGCTTTCACCGAGGCAATAGCCGAGATCGTGGTCACGGTGAACGAATAAAACGGCGCCAAACGTCTCTCGTCAGGCCGTGCTCTCTCCAATAATTCGCTTTCACCGAGGCAATAGCCGAGATCGTGGTCACGGTGAACGAATAAAACCGCGCTGAACGTCTCTCGTCAGGCCGTGCTCTCTCCAATAATTCGCTTTCACCGAGGCAATAGCCGAGATCGTGGTCACGGTGAACGAATAAAACGGCGCCAAACGTCTCTCGTCAGGCCGTGCTCTCTCCAATAATTCGCTTTCACCGAGGCAATAGCCGAGATCGTGGTCACGGTGAACGAATAAAACGGCGCCAAACGTCTCTCGTCAGGCCGTGCTCTCTCCAATAATTCGCTTTCACCGAGGCAATAGCCGAGATCGTGGTCACGGTGAACGAATAAAACGGCGCCAAACGTCTCTCGTCAGGCCGTGCTCTCTCCAATAATTCGCTTTCACCGAGGCAATAGCCGAGATCGTGGTCACGGTGAACGAATAAAACGGCGCCAAACGTCTCTCGTCAGGCCGTGCTCTCTCCAATAATTCGCTTTCACCGAGGCAATAGCCGAGATCGTGGTCACGGTGAACGAATAAAACCGCGCCGAACGTCTCTCGTCAGGCCGTGCTCTCTCCAATAATTCGCTTTCACCGAGGCAATAGCCGAGATCGTGGTCACGGTGAACGAATAAAACCACGCCGAACGTCTCTCGTCAGGCCGTGCTCTCTCCAATAATTCGCTTTCACCGAGGCAATAGCCGAGATCGTGGTCACGGTGAACGAATAAAACGGCGCCAAACGTCTCTCGTCAGGCCGTGCTCTCTCCAATAATTCGCTTTCACCGAGGCAATAGCCGAGATCGTGGTCACGGTGAACGAATAAAACGGCGCCAAACGTCTCTCGTCAGGCCGTGCTCTCTCCAATAATTCGCTTTCACCGAGGCAATAGCCGAGATCGTGGTCACGGTGAACGAATAAAACGGCGCCAAACGTCTCTCGTCAGGCCGTGCTCTCTCCAATAATTCGCTTTCACCGAGGCAATAGCCGAGATCGTGGTCACGGTGAACGAATAAAACCGCGCCGAACGTCTCTCGTCAGGCCGTGCTCTCTCCAATAATTCGCTTTCACCGAGGCAATAGCCGAGATCGTGGTCACGGTGAACGAATAAAACCGCGCCGAACGTCTCTCGTCAGGCCGTGCTCTCTCCAATAATTCGCTTTCACCGAGGCAATAGCCGAGATCGTGGTCACGGTGAACGAATAAAACGGCGCCAAACGTCTCTCGTCAGGCCGTGCTCTCTCCAATAATTCGCTTTCACCGAGGCAATAGCCGAGATCGTGGTCACGGTGAACGAATAAAACGGCGCCAAACGTCTCTCGTCAGGCCGTGCTCTCTCCAATAATTCGCTTTCACCGAGGCAATAGCCGAGATCGTGGTCACGGTGAACGAATAAAACGGCGCCAAACGTCTCTCGTCAGGCCGTGCTCTCTCCAATAATTCGCTTTCACCGAGGCAATAGCCGAGATCGTGGTCACGGTGACCGAATAAAACGGCGCCAAACGTCTCTCGTCAGGCCGTGCTCTCTCCAATAATTCGCTTTCACCGAGGCAATAGCCGAGATCGTGGTCACGGTGAACGAATAAAACGGCGCCAAACGTCTCTCGTCAGGCCGTGCTCTCTCCAATAATTCGCTTTCACCGAGGCAATAGCCGAGATCGTGGTCACGATGAACGAATAAAACGGCGCCAAACGTCTCTCGTCAGGCCGTGCTCTCTCCAATAATTCGCTTTCACCGAGGCAATAGCCGAGATCGTGGTCACGGTGAACGAATAAAACCGCGCCGAACGTCTCTCGTCAGGCCGTGCTCTCTCCAATAATTCGCTTTCACCGAGGCAATAGCCGAGATCGTGGTCACGGTGAACGAATAAAACGGCGCCAAACGTCTCTCGTCAGGCCGTGCTCTCTCCAATAATTCGCTTTCACCGAGGCAATAGCCGCGATCGTGGTCACGGTGAACGAATAAAACGGCGCCAAACGTCTCTCGTCAGGCTGTGCTCTCTCCAATAATTCGCTTTCACCGAGGCAATAGCCGAGATCGTGGTCACGGTGAACGAATAAAACCGCGCCGAACGTCTCTCGTCAGGCCGTGCTCTCTCCAATAATTCGCTTTCACCGAGGCAATAGCCGAGATCGTGGTCACGGTGAACGAATAAAACGGCGCCAAACGTCTCTCGTCAGGCCGTGCTCTCTCCAATAATTCGCTTTCACCGAGGCAATAGCCGAGATCGTGGTCACGGTGAACGAATAAAACCGCGCCGAACGTCTCTCGTCAGGCCGTGCTCTCTCCAATAATTCGCTTTCACCGAGGCAATAGCCGATATCGTGGTCACGGTGAACGAATAAAACGGCGCCAAACGTCTCTCGTCAGGCCGTGCTCTCTCCAATAATTCGCTTTCACCGAGGCAATAGCCGAGATCGTGGTCACGGTGAACGAATAAAACGGCGCCAAACGTCTCTCGTCAGGCCGTGCTCTCTCCAATAATTCGCTTTCACCGAGGCAATAGCCGAGATCGTGGTCACGGTGAACGAATAAAACGGCGCCAAACGTCTCTCGTCAGGCCGTGCTCTCTCCAATAATTCGCTTTCACCGAGGCAATAGCCGAGATCGTGGTCACGGTGAACGAATAAAACGGCGCCAAACGTCTCTCGTCAGGCCGTGCTCTCTCCAATAATTCGCTTTCACCGAGGCAATAGGCGAGATCGTGGTCACGGTGAACGAATAAAACCGCGCCAAACGTCTCTCGTCAGGCCGTGCTCTCTCCAATAATTCGCTTTCACCGAGGCAATAGCCGAGATCGTGGTCACGGTGAACGAATAAAACCGCGCCGAACGTCTCTCGTCAGGCCGTGCTCTCTCCAATAATTCGCTTTCCCCGAGGCAATAGCCGAGATCGTGGTCACGGTGAACGAATAAAACGGCGCCAAACGTCTCTCGTCAGGCCGTGCTCTCTCCAATAATTCCCTTTCACCGAGGCAATAGCCGAGATCGTGGTCACGGTGAACGAATAAAACGGCGCCAAACGTCTCTCGTCAGGCCGTGCTCTCTCCAATAATTCGCTTTCACCGAGGCAATAGCCGAGATCGTGGTCACGGTGAACGAATAAAACCGCGCCGAACGTCTCTCGTCAGGCCGTGCTCTCTCCAATAATTCGCTTTCACCGAGGCAATAGCCGAGATCGTGGTCACGGTGAACGAATAAAACGGCGCCAAACGTCTCTCGTCAGGCCGTGCTCTCTCCAATAATTCGCTTTCACCGAGGCAATAGCCGAGATCGTGGTCACGGTGAACGAATAAAACGGCGCCGAACGTCTCTCGTCAGGCCGTGCTCTCTCCAATAATTCGCTTTCACCAAGGCAATAGGCGAGATCGTGGTCACGGTGAACGAATAAAACGGCGCCAAACGTCTCTCGTCAGGCCGTGCTCTCTCCAATAATTCGCTTTCACCGAGGCAATAGCCGAGATCGTGGTCACGGTGAACGAATAAAACCGCGCCGAACGTCTCTCGTCAGGCCGTGCTCTCTCCAATAATTCGCTTTCCCCGAGGCAATAGCCGAGATCGTGGTCACGGTGAACGAATAAAACGGCGCCAAACGTCTCTCGTCAGGCCGTGCTCTCTCCAATAATTCCCTTTCACCGAGGCAATAGCCGAGATCGTGGTCACGGTGAACGAATAAAACGGCGCCAAACGTCTCTCGTCAGGCCGTGCTCTCTCCAATAATTCGCTTTCACCGAGGCAATAGCCGAGATCGTGGTCACGGTGAACGAATAAAACCGCGCCGAACGTCTCTCGTCAGGCCGTGCTCTCTCCAATAATTCGCTTTCACCGAGGCAATAGCCGAGATCGTGGTCACGGTGAACGAATAAAACGGCGCCAAACGTCTCTCGTCAGGCCGTGCTCTCTCCAATAATTCGCTTTCACCGAGGCAATAGCCGAGATCGTGGTCACGGTGAACGAATAAAACGGCGCCGAACGTCTCTCGTCAGGCCGTGCTCTCTCCAATAATTCGCTTTCACCAAGGCAATAGGCGAGATCGTGGTCACGGTGAACGAATAAAACGGCGCCAAACGTCTCTCGTCAGGCCGTGCTCTCTCCAATAATTCGCTTTCACCGAGGCAATAGCCGAGATCGTGGTCACGGTGAACGAATAAAACCGCGCCGAACGTCTCTCGTCAGGCCGTGCTCTCTCCAATAATTCGCTTTCACCGAGGCAATAGCCGAGATCGTGGTCACGGTGAACGAATAAAACCGCGCCGAACGTCTCTCGTCAGGCCGTGCTCTCTCCAATAATTCGCTTTCACCGAGGCAATAGCCGAGATCGTGGTCACGGTGAACGAATAAAACGGCGCCAAAAGTCTCTCGTCAGGCCGTGCTCTCTCCAATAATTTGCTTTCACCGAGGCAATAGCCGAGATCGTGGTCACGGTGAACGAATAAAACGGCGCCAAAAGTCTCTCGTCAGGCCGTGCTCTCTCCAATAATTCGCTTTCACCGAGGCAATAGCCGAGATCGTGGTCACGGTGAACGAATAAAACGGCGCCAAACGTCTCTCGTCAGGCCGTGCTCTCTCCAATAATTCGCTTTCACCGAGGCAATAGCCGAGATCGTGGTCACGGTGAACGAATAAAACGGCGCCAAACGTCTCTCGTCAGGCCGTGCTCTCTCCAATAATTCGCTTTCACCGAGGCAATAGGCGAGATCGTGGTCACGGTGAACGAATAAAACGGCGCCAAACGTCTCTCGTCAGGCCGTGCTCTCTCCAATAATTCGCTTTCACCGAGGCAATAGCCGAGATCGTGGTCACGGTGAACGAATAAAACGACGCCAAACGTCTCTCGTCAGGCCGTGCTCTCATTCGCTTTCACCGAGGCAATAGCCGAGATCGTGGTCACGGTGAACGAATAAAACGGCGCCAAACGTCTCTCGTCAGGCCGTGCTCTCTCCAATAATTCGCTTTCACCGAGGCAATAGGCGAGATCGTGGTCACGGTGAACGAATAAAACAGCGCCAAACGTCTCTCGTCAGGCCGTGCTCTCTCCAATAATTCGCTTTCACCGAGGCAATAGGCGAGATCGTGGTCACGGTGAACGAATAAAACGGCGCCAAACGTCTCTCGTTAGGCCGTGCTCTCTCCAATAATTCGCTTTCGCCGAGGCAATAGCCGAGATCGTGGTCACGGTGAACGAATAAAACGGCGCCAAACGTCTCTCGTCAGGCCGTGCTCTCTCCAATAATTCGCTTTCACCGAGGCAATAGGCGAGATCGTGGTCACGGTGAACGAATAAAACGGCGCCAAACGTCTCTCGTCAGGCCGTGCTCTCTCCAATAATTCGCTTTCACCGAGGCAATAGGCGAGATCGTGGTCACGGTGAACGAATAAAACGGCGCCAAACGTCTCTCGTCAGGCCGTGCTCTCTCCAATAATTCGCTTTCACCGAGGCAATAGCCGAGATCGTGGTCACGGTGAACGAATAAAACGGCGCCAAACGTCTCTCGTCAGGCCGTGCTCTCTCCAATAATTCGCTTTCACCGAGGCAATAGGCGAGATCGTGGTCACGGTGAACGAATAAAACGGCGCCAAACGTCTCTCGTCAGGCCGTGCTCTCTCCAATAATTCGCTTTCACCGAGGCAATAGCCGAGATCGTGGTCACGGTGAACGAATAAAACTGCGCCGAACGTCTCTCGTCAGGCCGTGCTCTCTCCAATAATTCGCTTTCACCGAGGCAATAGCCGAGATCGTGGTCACGGTGAACGAATAAAACCGCGCCGAACGTCTCTCGTCAGGCCGTGCTCTCTCCAATAATTCGCTTTCACCGAGGCAATAGCCGAGATCGTGGTCACGGTGAACGAATAAAACGGCGCCAAACGTCTCTCGTCAGGCCGTGCTCTCTCCAATAATTCGCTTTCACCGAGGCAATAGCCGAGATCGTGGTCACGGTGAACGAATAAAACGGCGCCAAACGTCTCTCGTCAGGCCGTGCTCTCTCCAATAATTCGCTTTCACCGAGGCAATAGCCGAGATCGTGGTCACGGTGAACGAATAAAACGGCGCCAAACGTCTCTCGTCAGGCCGTGCTCTCTCCAATAATTCGCTTTCACCGAGGCAATAGCCGAGATCGTGGTCACGGTGAACGAATAAAACGGCGCCAAACGTCTCTCGTCAGGCCGTGCTCTCTCCAATAATTCGCTTTCACCGAGGCAATAGCCGAGATCGTGGTCACGGTGAACGAATAAAACGGCGCCAAACGTCTCTCGTCAGGCCGTGCTCTCTCCAATAATTCGCTTTCACCGAGGCAATAGCCGAGATCGTGGTCACGGTGAACGAATAAAACCGCGCTGAACGTCTCTCGTCAGGCCGTGCTCTCTCCAATAATTCGCTTTCACCGAGGCAATAGCCGAGATCGTGGTCACGGTGAACGAATAAAACGGCGCCAAACGTCTCTCGTCAGGCCGTGCTCTCTCCAATAATTCGCTTTCACCGAGGCAATAGCCGAGATCGTGGTCACGGTGAACGAATAAAACGGCGCCAAACGTCTCTCGTCAGGCCGTGCTCTCTCCAATAATTCGCTTTCACCGAGGCAATAGCCGAGATCGTGGTCACGGTGAACGAATAAAACGGCGCCAAACGTCTCTCGTCAGGCCGTGCTCTCTCCAATAATTCGCTTTCACCGAGGCAATAGCCGAGATCGTGGTCACGGTGAACGAATAAAACGGCGCCAAACGTCTCTCGTCAGGCCGTGCTCTCTCCAATAATTCGCTTTCACCGAGGCAATAGCCGAGATCGTGGTCACGGTGAACGAATAAAACCGCGCCGAACGTCTCTCGTCAGGCCGTGCTCTCTCCAATAATTCGCTTTCACCGAGGCAATAGCCGAGATCGTGGTCACGGTGAACGAATAAAACCACGCCGAACGTCTCTCGTCAGGCCGTGCTCTCTCCAATAATTCGCTTTCACCGAGGCAATAGCCGAGATCGTGGTCACGGTGAACGAATAAAACGGCGCCAAACGTCTCTCGTCAGGCCGTGCTCTCTCCAATAATTCGCTTTCACCGAGGCAATAGCCGAGATCGTGGTCACGGTGAACGAATAAAACGGCGCCAAACGTCTCTCGTCAGGCCGTGCTCTCTCCAATAATTCGCTTTCACCGAGGCAATAGCCGAGATCGTGGTCACGGTGAACGAATAAAACCGCGCCGAACGTCTCTCGTCAGGCCGTGCTCTCTCCAATAATTCGCTTTCACCGAGGCAATAGCCGAGATCGTGGTCACGGTGAACGAATAAAACCGCGCCGAACGTCTCTCGTCAGGCCGTGCTCTCTCCAATAATTCGCTTTCACCGAGGCAATAGCCGAGATCGTGGTCACGGTGAACGAATAAAACGGCGCCAAACGTCTCTCGTCAGGCCGTGCTCTCTCCAATAATTCGCTTTCACCGAGGCAATAGCCGAGATCGTGGTCACGGTGAACGAATAAAACGGCGCCAAACGTCTCTCGTCAGGCCGTGCTCTCTCCAATAATTCGCTTTCACCGAGGCAATAGCCGAGATCGTGGTCACGGTGAACGAATAAAACGGCGCCAAACGTCTCTCGTCAGGCCGTGCTCTCTCCAATAATTCGCTTTCACCGAGGCAATAGCCGAGATCGTGGTCACGGTGACCGAATAAAACGGCGCCAAACGTCTCTCGTCAGGCCGTGCTCTCTCCAATAATTCGCTTTCACCGAGGCAATAGCCGAGATCGTGGTCACGGTGAACGAATAAAACGGCGCCAAACGTCTCTCGTCAGGCCGTGCTCTCTCCAATAATTCGCTTTCACCGAGGCAATAGCCGAGATCGTGGTCACGATGAACGAATAAAACGGCGCCAAACGTCTCTCGTCAGGCCGTGCTCTCTCCAATAATTCGCTTTCACCGAGGCAATAGCCGAGATCGTGGTCACGGTGAACGAATAAAACCGCGCCGAACGTCTCTCGTCAGGCCGTGCTCTCTCCAATAATTCGCTTTCACCGAGGCAATAGCCGAGATCGTGGTCACGGTGAACGAATAAAACGGCGCCAAACGTCTCTCGTCAGGCCGTGCTCTCTCCAATAATTCGCTTTCACCGAGGCAATAGCCGAGATCGTGGTCACGGTGAACGAATAAAACCGCGCCGAACGTCTCTCGTCAGGCCGTGCTCTCTCCAATAATTCGCTTTCACCGAGGCAATAGCCGATATCGTGGTCACGGTGAACGAATAAAACGGCGCCAAACGTCTCTCGTCAGGCCGTGCTCTCTCCAATAATTCGCTTTCACCGAGGCAATAGCCGAGATCGTGGTCACGGTGAACGAATAAAACGGCGCCAAACGTCTCTCGTCAGGCCGTGCTCTCTCCAATAATTCGCTTTCACCGAGGCAATAGCCGAGATCGTGGTCACGGTGAACGAATAAAACGGCGCCAAACGTCTCTCGTCAGGCCGTGCTCTCTCCAATAATTCGCTTTCACCGAGGCAATAGCCGAGATCGTGGTCACGGTGAACGAATAAAACGGCGCCAAACGTCTCTCGTCAGGCCGTGCTCTCTCCAATAATTCGCTTTCACCGAGGCAATAGGCGAGATCGTGGTCACGGTGAACGAATAAAACCGCGCCAAACGTCTCTCGTCAGGCCGTGCTCTCTCCAATAATTCGCTTTCACCGAGGCAATAGCCGAGATCGTGGTCACGGTGAACGAATAAAACCGCGCCGAACGTCTCTCGTCAGGCCGTGCTCTCTCCAATAATTCGCTTTCCCCGAGGCAATAGCCGAGATCGTGGTCACGGTGAACGAATAAAACGGCGCCAAACGTCTCTCGTCAGGCCGTGCTCTCTCCAATAATTCCCTTTCACCGAGGCAATAGCCGAGATCGTGGTCACGGTGAACGAATAAAACGGCGCCAAACGTCTCTCGTCAGGCCGTGCTCTCTCCAATAATTCGCTTTCACCGAGGCAATAGCCGAGATCGTGGTCACGGTGAACGAATAAAACCGCGCCGAACGTCTCTCGTCAGGCCGTGCTCTCTCCAATAATTCGCTTTCACCGAGGCAATAGCCGAGATCGTGGTCACGGTGAACGAATAAAACGGCGCCAAACGTCTCTCGTCAGGCCGTGCTCTCTCCAATAATTCGCTTTCACCGAGGCAATAGCCGAGATCGTGGTCACGGTGAACGAATAAAACGGCGCCGAACGTCTCTCGTCAGGCCGTGCTCTCTCCAATAATTCGCTTTCACCAAGGCAATAGGCGAGATCGTGGTCACGGTGAACGAATAAAACGGCGCCAAACGTCTCTCGTCAGGCCGTGCTCTCTCCAATAATTCGCTTTCACCGAGGCAATAGCCGAGATCGTGGTCACGGTGAACGAATAAAACCGCGCCGAACGTCTCTCCTCAGGCCGTGCTCTCTCCAATAATTCGCTTTCACCGAGGCAATAGCCGAGATCGTGGTCACGGTGAACGAATAAAACCGCGCCGAACGTCTCTCGTCAGGCCGTGCTCTCTCCAATAATTCGCTTTCACCGAGGCAATAGCCGAGATCGTGGTCACGGTGAACGAATAAAACGGCGCCAAAAGTCTCTCGTCAGGCCGTGCTCTCTCCAATAATTTGCTTTCACCGAGGCAATAGCCGAGATCGTGGTCACGGTGAACGAATAAAACGGCGCCAAAAGTCTCTCGTCAGGCCGTGCTCTCTCCAATAATTCGCTTTCACCGAGGCAATAGCCGAGATCGTGGTCACGGTGAACGAATAAAACGGCGCCAAACGTCTCTCGTCAGGCCGTGCTCTCTCCAATAATTCGCTTTCACCGAGGCAATAGCCGAGATCGTGGTCACGGTGAACGAATAAAACGGCGCCAAACGTCTCTCGTCAGGCCGTGCTCTCTCCAATAATTCGCTTTCACCGAGGCAATAGGCGAGATCGTGGTCACGGTGAACGAATAAAACGGCGCCAAACGTCTCTCGTCAGGCCGTGCTCTCTCCAATAATTCGCTTTCACCGAGGCAATAGCCGAGATCGTGGTCACGGTGAACGAATAAAACGGCGCCAAACGTCTCTCGTCAGGCCGTGCTCTCATTCGCTTTCACCGAGGCAATAGCCGAGATCGTGGTCACGGTGAACGAATAAAACGGCGCCAAACGTCTCTCGTCAGGCCGTGCTCTCTCCAATAATTCGCTTTCACCGAGGCAATAGGCGAGATCGTGGTCACGGTGAACGAATAAAACAGCGCCAAACGTCTCTCGTCAGGCCGTGCTCTCTCCAATAATTCGCTTTCACCGAGGCAATAGGCGAGATCGTGGTCACGGTGAACGAATAAAACGGCGCCAAACGTCTCTCGTTAGGCCGTGCTCTCTCCAATAATTCGCTTTCGCCGAGGCAATAGCCGAGATCGTGGTCACGGTGAACGAATAAAACGGCGCCAAACGTCTCTCGTCAGGCCGTGCTCTCTCCAATAATTCGCTTTCACCGAGGCAATAGGCGAGATCGTGGTCACGGTGAACGAATAAAACGGCGCCAAACGTCTCTCGTCAGGCCGTGCTCTCTCCAATAATTCGCTTTCACCGAGGCAATAGGCGAGATCGTGGTCACGGTGAACGAATAAAACGGCGCCAAACGTCTCTCGTCAGGCCGTGCTCTCTCCAATAATTCGCTTTCACCGAGGCAATAGCCGAGATCGTGGTCACGGTGAACGAATAAAACGGCGCCAAACGTCTCTCGTCAGGCCGTGCTCTCTCCAATAATTCGCTTTCACCGAGGCAATAGGCGAGATCGTGGTCACGGTGAACGAATAAAACGGCGCCAAACGTCTCTCGTCAGGCCGTGCTCTCTCCAATAATTCGCTTTCACCGAGGCAATAGCCGAGATCGTGGTCACGGTGAACGAATAAAACGGCGCCAAACGTCTCTCGTCAGGCCGTGCTCTCTCCAATAATTCGCTTTCACCGAGGCAATAGCCGAGATCGTGGTCACGGTGAACGAATAAAACGGCGCCAAACGTCTCTCGTCAGGCCGTGCTCTCTCCAATAATTTGCTTTCACCGAGGCAATAGGCGAGATCGTGGTCACGGTGAACGAATAAAACGGCGCCAAACGTCTCTCGCCAGGCCGTGCTCTCTCCAATAATTCGCTTTCACCGAGGCAATAGGCGAGATCGTGGTCACGGTGAACGAATAAAACGGCGCCAAACGTCTCTCGTCAGGCCGTGCTCTCTCCAATAATTCGCTTTCACCGAGGGAATAGCCGAGATCGTGGTCACGGTGAACGAATAAAACGGCGCCAAACGTCTCTCGTCAGGCCGTGCTCTCTCCACTAATTCGCTTTCACCGAGGCAATAGCCGAGATCGTGGTCACGGTGAACGAATAAAACGGCGCCAAACGTCTCTCGTCAGGCCGTGCTCTCCAATAATTCGCTTTCACCGAGGCAATAGCCGAGATCGTGATCACGGTGAACGAATAAAACGGCGCCAAACGTCTCTCGTCAGGCCGTGCTCTCTCCAATAATTCGCTTTCACCGAGGCAATAGCCGAGATCGTGGTCACGGTGAACGAATAAAACGGCGCCAAACGTCTCTCGTCAGGCCGTGCTCTCTCCAATAATTCGCTTTCACCGAGGCAATAGCCGAGATCGTGGTCACGGTGAACGAATAAAACGGCGCCAACGTCTCTCGTCAGGCCGTGCTCTCTCCAATAATTCGCTTTCACCGAGGCAATAGCCGAGATCGTGGTCACGGTGAACGAATAAAACGGCGCCAAACGTCTCTCGTCAGGCCGTGCTCTCTCCAATAATTCGCTTTCACCGAGGCAATAGCCGAGATCGTGGTCACGGTGAACGAATAAAACCGCGCCAAACGTCTCTCGTCAGGCCGTGCTCTCTTCAATAATTCGCTTTCACCGAGGCAATAGGCGAAATCGTGGTCATGGTGAACGAATAAAACCGCGCCGAACGTCTCTCGTCAGGCCGTGCTCTCTCCAATAATTCGCTTTCACCGAGGCAATAGCCGAGATCGTGGTCACGGTGAACGAATAAAACGGCGCCAAACGTCTCTCGTCAGGCCGTGCTCTCTCCAATAATTCGCTTTCACCGAGGCAATAGGCGAGATCGTGGTCACGGTGAACGAATAAAACGGCGCCAAACGTCTCTCGTCAGGCCGTGCTCTCTCCAATAATTCGCTTTCACCGAGGCAATAGCCGAGATCGTGGTCACGGTGAACGAATAAAACGGCGCCAAACGTCTCTCGTCAGGCCGTGCTCTCTCCAATAATTCGCTTTCACCGAGGCAATAGCCGAGATCGTGGTCACGGTGAACGAATAAAACGGCGCCAAACGTCTCTCGTCAGGCCGTGCTCTCTCCAATAATTTGCTTTCACCGAGGCAATAGGCGAGATCGTGGTCACGGTGAACGAATAAAACGGCGCCAAACGTCTCTCGCCAGGCCGTGCTCTCTCCAATAATTCGCTTTCACCGAGGCAATAGGCGAGATCGTGGTCACGGTGAACGAATAAAACGGCGCCAAACGTCTCTCGTCAGGCCGTGCTCTCTCCAATAATTCGCTTTCACCGAGGGAATAGCCGAGATCGTGGTCACGGTGAACGAATAAAACGGCGCCAAACGTCTCTCGTCAGGCCGTGCTCTCTCCAATAATTCGCTTTCACCGAGGCAATAGCCGAGATCGTGGTCACGGTGAACGAATAAAACGGCGCCAAACGTCTCTCGTCAGGCCGTGGTCTCTCCAATAATTCGCTTTCACCGAGGCAATAGCCGAGATCGTGGTCACGGTGAACGAATAAAACGGCGCCAAACGTCTCTCGTCAGGCCGTGCTCTCTCCAATAATTCGCTTTCACCGAGGCAATAGCCGAGATCGTGGTCACGGTGAACGAATAAAACGGCGCCAAACGTCTCTCGTCAGGCCGTGCTCTCTCCAATAATTCGCTTTCACCGAGGCAATAGCCGAGATCGTGGTCACGGTGAACGAATAAAACGGCGCCAACGTCTCTCGTCAGGCCGTGCTCTCTCCAATAATTCGCTTTCACCGAGGCAATAGCCGAGATCGTGGTCACGGTGAACGAATAAAACGGCGCCAAACGTCTCTCGTCAGGCCGTGCTCTCTCCAATAATTCGCTTTCACCGAGGCAATAGCCGAGATCGTGGTCACGGTGAACGAATAAAACCGCTCCAAACGTCTCTCGTCAGGCCGTGCTCTCTTCAATAATTCGCTTTCACCGAGGCAATAGGCGAAATCGTGGTCATGGTGAACGAATAAAACCGCGCCGAACGTCTCTCGTCAGGCCGTGCTCTCTCCAATAATTCGCTTTCACCGAGGCAATAGCCGAGATCGTGGTCACGGTGAACGAATAAAACCGCGCCGAACGTCTCTCGTCAGGCCGTGCTCTCTCCAATAATTCGCTTTCACCGAGGCAATAGCCGAGATCGTGGTCACGGTGAACGAATAAAACGGCGCCAAACGTCTCTCGTCAGGCCGTGCTCTCTCCAATAATTCGCTTTCACCGAGGCAATAGCCGATATCGTGGTCACGGTGAACGAATAAAACGGCGCCAAACGTCTCTCGTCAGGCCGTGCTCTCTCCAATAATTCGCTTTCACCGAGGCAATAGCCGAGATCGTGGTCACGGTGAACGAATAAAACGGCGCCAAACGTCTCTCGTCAGGCCGTGCTCTCTCCAATAATTCGCTTTCACCGAGGCAATAGCCGAGATCGTGGTCACGGTGAACGAATAAAACGGCGCCAAACGTCTCTCGTCAGGCCGTGCTCTCTCCAATAATTCGCTTTCACCGAGGCAATAGCCGAGATCGTGGTCACGGTGAACGAATAAAACGGCGCCAAACGTCTCTCGTCAGGCCGTGCTCTCTCCAATAATTCGCTTTCACCGAGGCAATAGGCGAGATCGTGGTCACGGTGAACGAATAAAACCGCGCCAAACGTCTCTCGTCAGGCCGTGCTCTCTCCAATAATTCGCTTTCACCGAGGCAATAGCCGAGATCGTGGTCACGGTGAACGAATAAAACCGCGCCGAACGTCTCTCGTCAGGCCGTGCTCTCTCCAATAATTCGCTTTCCCCGAGGCAATAGCCGAGATCGTGGTCACGGTGAACGAATAAAACGGCGCCAAACGTCTCTCGTCAGGCCGTGCTCTCTCCAATAATTCCCTTTCACCGAGGCAATAGCCGAGATCGTGGTCACGGTGAACGAATAAAACGGCGCCAAACGTCTCTCGTCAGGCCGTGCTCTCTCCAATAATTCGCTTTCACCGAGGCAATAGCCGAGATCGTGGTCACGGTGAACGAATAAAACCGCGCCGAACGTCTCTCGTCAGGCCGTGCTCTCTCCAATAATTCGCTTTCACCGAGGCAATAGCCGAGATCGTGGTCACGGTGAACGAATAAAACGGCGCCAAACGTCTCTCGTCAGGCCGTGCTCTCTCCAATAATTCGCTTTCACCGAGGCAATAGCCGAGATCGTGGTCACGGTGAACGAATAAAACGGCGCCGAACGTCTCTCGTCAGGCCGTGCTCTCTCCAATAATTCGCTTTCACCAAGGCAATAGGCGAGATCGTGGTCACGGTGAACGAATAAAACGGCGCCAAACGTCTCTCGTCAGGCCGTGCTCTCTCCAATAATTCGCTTTCACCGAGGCAATAGCCGAGATCGTGGTCACGGTGAACGAATAAAACCGCGCCGAACGTCTCTCGTCAGGCCGTGCTCTCTCCAATAATTCGCTTTCACCGAGGCAATAGCCGAGATCGTGGTAACGGTGAACGAATAAAACCGCGCCGAACGTCTCTCGTCAGGCCGTGCTCTCTCCAATAATTCGCTTTCACCGAGGCAATAGCCGAGATCGTGGTCACGGTGAACGAATAAAACGGCGCCAAAAGTCTCTCGTCAGGCCGTGCTCTCTCCAATAATTTGCTTTCACCGAGGCAATAGCCGAGATCGTGGTCACGGTGAACGAATAAAACGGCGCCAAAAGTCTCTCGTCAGGCCGTGCTCTCTCCAATAATTCGCTTTCACCGAGGCAATAGCCGAGATCGTGGTCACGGTGAACGAATAAAACGGCGCCAAACGTCTCTCGTCAGGCCGTGCTCTCTCCAATAATTCGCTTTCACCGAGGCAATAGCCGAGATCGTGGTCACGGTGAACGAATAAAACGGCGCCAAACGTCTCTCGTCAGGCCGTGCTCTCTCCAATAATTCGCTTTCACCGAGGCAATAGGCGAGATCGTGGTCACGGTGAACGAATAAAACGGCGCCAAACGTCTCTCGTCAGGCCGTGCTCTCTCCAACAATTCGCTTTCACCGAGGCAATAGCCGAGATCGTGGTCACGGTGAACGAATAAAACGGCGCCAAACGTCTCTCGTCAGGCCGTGCTCTCATTCGCTTTCACCGAGGCAATAGCCGAGATCGTGGTCACGGTGAACGAATAAAACGGCGCCAAACGTCTCTCGTCAGGCCGTGCTCTCTCCAATAATTCGCTTTCACCGAGGCAATAGGCGAGATCGTGGTCACGGTGAACGAATAAAACAGCGCCAAACGTCTCTCGTCAGGCCGTGCTCTCTCCAATAATTCGCTTTCACCGAGGCAATAGGCGAGATCGTGGTCACGGTGAACGAATAAAACGGCGCCAAACGTCTCTCGTTAGGCCGTGCTCTCTCCAATAATTCGCTTTCGCCGAGGCAATAGCCGAGATCGTGGTCACGGTGAACGAATAAAACGGCGCCAAACGTCTCTCGTCAGGCCGTGCTCTCTCCAATAATTCGCTTTCACCGAGGCAATAGGCGAGATCGTGGTCACGGTGAACGAATAAAACGGCGCCAAACGTCTCTCGTCAGGCCGTGCTCTCTCCAATAATTCGCTTTCACCGAGGCAATAGGCGAGATCGTGGTCACGGTGAACGAATAAAACGGCGCCAAACGTCTCTCGTCAGGCCGTGCTCTCTCCAATAATTCGCTTTCACCGAGGCAATAGCCGAGATCGTGGTCACGGTGAACGAATAAAACGGCGCCAAACGTCTCTCGTCAGGCCGTGCTCTCTCCAATAATTCGCTTTCACCGAGGCAATAGGCGAGATCGTGGTCACGGTGAACGAATAAAACGGCGCCAAACGTCTCTCGTCAGGCCGTGCTCTCTCCAATAATTCGCTTTCACCGAGGCAATAGCCGAGATCGTGGTCACGGTGAACGAATAAAACGGCGCCAAACGTCTCTCGTCAGGCCGTGCTCTCTCCAATAATTCGCTTTCACCGAGGTAATAGCCGAGATCGTGGTCACGGTGAACGAATAAAACGGCGCCAAACGTCTCTCGTCAGGCCGTGCTCTCTCCAATAATTTGCTTTCACCGAGGCAATAGGCGAGATCGTGGTCACGGTGAACGAATAAAACAGCGCCAAACGTCTCTCGCCAGGCCGTGCTCTCTCCAATAATTCGCTTTCACCGAGGCAATAGGCGAGATCGTGGTCACGGTGAACGAATAAAACGGCGCCAAACGTCTCTCGTCAGGCCGTGCTCTCTCCAATAATTCGCTTTCACCGAGGGAATAGCCGAGATCGTGGTCACGGTGAACGAATAAAACGGCGCCAAACGTCTCTCGTCAGGCCGTGCTCTCTCCAATAATTCGCTTTCACCGAGGCAATAGCCGAGATCGTGGTCACGGTGAACGAATAAAACGGCGCCAAACGTCTCTCGTCAAGCCGTGCTCTCTCCAATAATTCGCTTTCACCGAGGCAATAGCCGAGATCGTGGTCACGGTGAACGAATAAAACGGCGCCAAACGTCTCTCGTCAGGCCGTGCTCTCTCCAATAATTCGCTTTCACCGAGGCAATAGCCGAGATCGTGGTCACGGTGAACGAATAAAACGGCGCCAAACGTCTCTCGTCAGGCCGTGCTCTCTCCAATAATTCGCTTTCACCGAGGCAATAGCCGAGATCGTGGTCACGGTGAACGAATAAAACGGCGCCAACGTCTCTCGTCAGGCCGTGCTCTCTCCAATAATTCGCTTTCACCGAGGCAATAGCCGAGATCGTGGTCACGGTGAACGAATAAAACGGCGCCAAACGTCTCTCGTCAGGCCGTGCTCTCTCCAATAATTCGCTTTCACCGAGGCAATAGCCGAGATCGTGGTCACGGTGAACGAATAAAACCGCGCCAAACGTCTCTCGTCAGGCCGTGCTCTCTTCAATAATTCGCTTTCACCGAGGCAATAGGCGAAATCGTGGTCATGGTGAACGAATAAAACCGCGCCGAACGTCTCTCGTCAGGCCGTGCTCTCTCCAATAATTCGCTTTCACCGAGGCAATAGCCGAGATCGTGGTCACGGTGAACGAATAAAACCGCGCCGAACGTCTCTCGTCAGGCCGTGCTCTCTCCAATAATTCGCTTTCACCGAGGCAATAGCCGAGATCGTGGTCACGGTGAACGAATAAAACGGCGCCAAACGTCTCTCGTCAGGCCGTGCTCTCTCCAATAATTCGCTTTCACCGAGGCAATAGCCGAGATCGTGGTCACGGTGAACGAATAAAACGGCGCCAAACGTCTCTCGTCAGGCCGTGCTCTCTCCAATAATTCGCTTTCACCGAGGCAATAGCCGAGATCGTGGTCACGGTGAACGAATAAAACGGCGCCAAACGTCTCTCGTCAGGCCGTGCTCTCTCCAATAATTCGCTTTCACCGAGGCAATAGCCGAGATCGTGGTCACGGTGAACGAATAAAACGGCGCCAAACATCTCTCGTCAGGCCGTGCTCTCTCCAATAATTCGCTTTCACCGAGGCAATAGCCGAGATCATGGTCACGGTGAACGAATAAAACGGCGCCAAACGTCTCTCGTCAGGCCGTGCTCTCTCCAATAATTCGCTTTCACCGAGGCAATAGCCGAGATCGTGGTCACGGTGAACGAATAAAACGGCGCCAAACGTCTCAGTTCAGGCCGTGCTCTCTCCAATAATTCGCTTTCACCGAGGCAATAGCCGAGATCGTGGTCACGGTGAACGAATAAAACGGCGCCAAACGTCTCTCGTCAGGCCGTGCTCTCTCCAATAATTCGCTTTCACCGAGGCAATAGCCGAGATCGTGGTCACGGTGAACGAATAAAACCGCGCCGAACGTCTCTCGTCAGGTCGTGCTCTCTCCAATAATTCGCTTTCACCGAGGCAATAGCCGAGATCGTGGTCACGGTGAACGAATAAAACCGCGCCGAACGTCTCTCGTCAGGCCGTGCTCTCTCCAATAATTCGCTTTCACCGAGGCAATAGCCGAGATCGTGGTCACGGTGAACGAATAAAACCGCGCCGAACGTCTCTCGTCAGGCCGTGCTCTCTCCAATAATTCGCTTTCACCGAGGCAATAGCCGAGATCGTGGTCACGGTGAACGAATAAAACCGCGCCGAACGTCTCTCGTCAGGCCGTGCTCTCTCCAATAATTCGCTTTCACCGAGGCAATAGCCGAGATCGTGGTCACGGTGAAGGAATAAAACGGCGCCAAACGTCTCTCGTCAGGCCGTGCTCTCTCCAATAATTCGCTTTCACCGAGGCAATAGCCGAGATTGTGGTCACGGTGAACGAATAAAACGGCGCCAAACGTCTCTCGTCAGGCCGTGCTCTCTCCAATAATTCGCTTTCACCGAGGCAATAGCCGAGATCGTGGTCACGGTGAACGAATAAAACCGCGCCGAACGTCTCTCGTCAGGCCGTGCTCTCTCCAATAATTCGCTTTCACCGAGGCAATAGCCGAGATCGTGGTCACGGTGAACGAATAAAACCGCGCCGAACGTCTCTCGTCAGGCCGTGCTCTCTCCAATAATTCGCTTTCACCGAGGCAATAGCCGAGATCGTGGTCACGGTGAAAGAATAAAACCGCGCCGAACGTCTCTCGTCAGGCCGTGCTCTCTCCAATAATTCGCTTTCACCGAGGCAATAGCCGAGATCGTGGTCACGGTGAACGAATAAAACCGCGCCGAACGTCTCTCGTCAGGCCGTGCTCTCTCCAATAATTCGCTTTCACCGAGGCAATAGCCGAGATCGTGGTCACGGTGAACGAATAAAACCGCGCCGAACGTCTCTCGTCAGGCCGTGCTCTCTCCAATAATTCGCTTTCACCGAGGCAATAGCCGAGATCGTGGTCACGGTGAACGAATAAAACGGCGCCAAACGTCTCTCGTCAGGCCGTGCTCTCTCCAATAATTCGCTTTCACCGAGGCAATAGCCGAGATCATGGTCACGGTGAACGAATAAAACCGCGCCGAACGTCTCTCGTCAGGCCGTGCTCTCTCCAACAATTCGCTTTCACCGAGGCAATAGCCGAGATCGTGGTCACGGTGAACGAATAAAACGGCGCCAAACGTCTCTCGTCAGGCCGTGCTCTCTCCAACAATTCGCTTTCACCGAGGCAATAGCCGAGATCGTGGTCACGGTGAACGAATAAAACGGCGCCAAACGTCTCTCGTCAGGCCGTGCTCTCTCCAATAATTCGCTTTCACCGAGGCAATAGCCGAGATCGTGGTCACGGTGAACGAATAAAACCGCGCCGAACGTCTCTCGTCAGGCCGTGCTCTCTCCAATAATTCGCTTTCACCGAGGCAATAGCCGAGATCGTGGTCACGGTGAACGAATAAAACCGCGCCGAACGTCTCTCGTCAGGCCGTGCTCTCTCCAATAATTCGCTTTCACCGAGGCAATAGCCGAGATCGTGGTCACGGTGAACGAATAAAACCGCGCCGAACGTCTCTCGTCAGGCCGTGCTCTCTCCAATAATTCGCTTTCACCGAGGCAATAGCCGAGATCGTGGTCACGGTGAACGAATAAAACGGCGCCAAACGTCTCTCGTCAGGCCGTGCTCTCTCCAATAATTCGCTTTCACCGAGGCAATAGCCGAGATCGTGGTCACGGTGAACGAATAAAACGGCGCCAAACGTCTCTCGTCAGGCCGTGCTCTCTCCAATAATTCGCTTTCACCGAGGCAATAGCCGAGATCGTGGTCACGGTGAACGAATAAAACCGCGCCGAACGTCTCTCGTCAGGCCGTGCTCTCTCCAATAATTCGCTTTCAACGAGGCAATAGCCGAGATCGTGGTCACGGTGAACGAATAAAACGGCGCCAAACGTCTCTCGTCAGGCCGTGCTCCCTCCAATAATTCGCTTTCACCGAGGCAATAGCCGAGATCGTGGTCACGGTGAACGAATAAAACCGCGCCGAACGTCTCTCGTCAGGCCGTGCTCTCTCCAATAATTCGCTTTCACCGAGGCAATAGCCGAGATCGTGGTCACGGTGAACGAATAAAACGGCGCCAAACGTCTCTCGTCAGGCCGTGCTCTCTCCAATAATTCGCTTTCACCGAGGCAATAGCCGAGATCGTGGTCACGGTGAACGAATAAAACGGCGCCAAACGTCTCTCGTCAGGCCGTGCTCTCTCCAATAATTCGCTTTCACCGAGGCAATAGCCGAGATCGTGGTCACGGTGAACGAATAAAACGGCGCCAAACGTCTCTCGTCAGGCCGTGCTCTCTCCAATAATTCGCTTTCACCGAGGCAATAGGCGAGATCGTGGTCACGGTGAACGAATAAAACGGCGCCAAACGTCTCTCGTCAGGCCGTGCTCTCTCCAATAATTCGCTTTCACCGAGGCAATAGGATAGATCGTGGTCACGGTGAACGAATAAAACGGCGCCAAACGTCTCTCGTCAGGCCGTGCTCTCTCCAATAATTCGCTTTCACCGAGGCAATAGCCGAGATCGTGGTCACGGTGAACGAATAAAACGGCGCCAAACGTCTCTCGTCAGGCCGTGCTCTCTCCAATAATTCGCTTTCACCGAGGCAATAGCCGAGATCGTGGTCACGGTGAACGAATAAAACGGCGCCAAACGTCTCTCGTCAGGCCGTGCTCTCTCCAATAATTCGCTTTCACCGAGGCAATAGGCGAGATCGTGGTCACGGTGAACGAATAAAACCGCGCCAAACGTCTCTCGTCAGGCCGTGCTCTCTCCAATAATTCGCTTTCACCGAGGCAATAGCCGAGATCGTGGTCACGGTGAACGAATAAAACCGCGCCGAACGTCTCTCGTCAGGCCGTGCTCTCTCCAATAATTCGCTTTCCCCGAGGCAATAGCCGAGATCGTGGTCACGGTGAACGAATAAAACGGCGCCAAACGTCTCTCGTCAGGCCGTGCTCTCTCCAATAATTCGCTTTCACCGAGGCAATAGCCGAGATCGTGGCCACGGTGAACGAATAAAACGGCGCCAAACGTCTCTCGTCAGGCCGTGCTCTCTCCAATAATTTGCTTTCACCGAGGCAATAGCCGAGATCGTGGTCACGGTGAACGAATAAAACCGCGCCGAACGTCTCTCGTCAGGTCGTGCTCTCTCCAATAATTCGCTTTCACCGAGGCAATAGCCGAGATCGTGGTCACGGTGAACGAATAAAACCGCGCCGAACGTCTCTCGTCAGGCCGTGCTCTCTCCAATAATTCGCTTTCACCGAGGCAATAGCCGAGATCGTGGTCACGGTGAACGAATAAAACCGCGCCGAACGTCTCTCGTCAGGCCGTGCTCTCTCCAATAATTCGCTTTCACCGAGGCAATAGCCGAGATCGTGGTCACGGTGAACGAATAAAACGGCGCCAAACGTCTCTCGTCAGGCCGTGCTCTCTCCAATAATTCGCTTTCACCGAGGCAATAGGATAGATCGTGGTCACGGTGAACGAATAAAACGGCGCCAAACGTCTCTCGTCAGGCCGTGCTCTCTCCAATAATTCGCTTTCACCGAGGCAATAGCCGAGATCGTGGTCACGGTGAACGAATAAAACGGCGCCAAACGTCTCTCGTCAGGCCGTGCTCTCTCCAATAATTCGCTTTCACCGAGGCAATAGCCGAGATCGTGGTCACGGTGAACGAATAAAACGGCGCCAAACGTCTCTCGTCAGGCCGTGCTCTCTCCAATAATTCGCTTTCACCGAGGCAATAGGCGAGATCGTGGTCACGGTGAACGAATAAAACCGCGCCAAACGTCTCTCGTCAGGCCGTGCTCTCTCCAATAATTCGCTTTCACCGAGGCAATAGCCGAGATCGTGGTCACGGTGAACGAATAAAACCGCGCCGAACGTCTCTCGTCAGGCCGTGCTCTCTCCAATAATTCGCTTTCCCCGAGGCAATAGCCGAGATCGTGGTCACGGTGAACGAATAAAACGGCGCCAAACGTCTCTCGTCAGGCCGTGCTCTCTCCAATAATTCGCTTTCACCGAGGCAATAGCCGAGATCGTGGCCACGGTGAACGAATAAAACGGCGCCAAACGTCTCTCGTCAGGCCGTGCTCTCTCCAATAATTTGCTTTCACCGAGGCAATAGCCGAGATCGTGGTCACGGTGAACGAATAAAACCGCGCCGAACGTCTCTCGTCAGGTCGTGCTCTCTCCAATAATTCGCTTTCACCGAGGCAATAGCCGAGATCGTGGTCACGGTGAACGAATAAAACCGCGCCGAACGTCTCTCGTCAGGCCGTGCTCTCTCCAATAATTCGCTTTCACCGAGGCAATAGCCGAGATCGTGGTCACGGTGAACGAATAAAACCGCGCCGAACGTCTCTCGTCAGGCCGTGCTCTCTCCAATAATCGCTTTCACCGAGGCAATAGCCGAGATCGTGGTCACGGTGAACGAATAAAACCGCGCCGAACGTCTCTCGTCAGGCCGTGCTCTCTCCAATAATTCGCTTTCACCGAGGCAATAGCCGAGATCGTGGTCACGGTGAACGAATAAAACGGCGCCAAACGTCTCTCGTCAGGCCGTGCTCTCTCCAATAATTCGCTTTCACCGAGGCAATAGCCGAGATCGTGGTCACGGTGAACGAATAAAACGGCGCCAAACGTCTCTCGTCAGGCCGTGCTCTCTCCAATAATTCGCTTTCACCGAGGCAATAGCCGAGATCGTGGTCACGGTGAACGAATAAAACCGCGCCGAACGTCTCTCGTCAGGCCGTGCTCTCTCCAATAATTCGCTTTCACCGAGGCAATAGCCGAGATCGTGGTCACGGTGAACGAATAAAACCGCGCCAAACGTCTCTCGTCAGGCCGTGCTCTCTCCAATAATTCGCTTTCACCGATGCAATAGCCGAGATCGTGGTCACGGTGAACGAATAAAACCGCGCCGAACGTCTCTCGTCAGGCCGTGCTCTCTCCAATAATTCGCTTTCACCGAGGCAATAGCCGAGATCGTGGTCACGGTGAACGAATAAAACCGCGCCGAACGTCTCTCGTCAGGCCGTGCTCTCTCCAATAATTCGCTTTCACCGAGGCAATAGCCGAGATCGTGGTCACGGTGAACGAATAAAACCGCGCCGAACGTCTCTCGTCAGGCCGTGCTCTCTCCAATAATTCGCTTTCACCGAGGCAATAGCCGAGATCGTGGTCACGGTGAACGAATAAAACCGCGCCAAACGTCTCTCGTCAGGCCGTGCTCTCTCCAATAATTCGCTTTCACCGAGGCAATAGCCGAGATCGTGGTCACGGTGAACGAATAAAACGGCGCCAAACGTCTCTCGTCAGGCCGTGCTCTCTCCAATAATTCGCTTTCACCGAGGCAATAGCCGAGATCGTGGTCACGGTGAACGAATAAAACGGCGCCGAACGTCTCTCGTCAGGCCGTGCTCTCTCCAATAATTCGCTTTCACCGAGGCAATAGCCGAGATCGTGGTCACGGTGAACGAATAAAACCGCGCCGAACGTCTCTCGTCAGGCCGTGCTCTCTCCAATAATTCGCTTTCACCGAGGCAATAGCCGAGATCGTGGTCACGGTGAACGAATAAAACGGCGCCAAACGTCTCTCGTCAGGCCGTGCTCTCTCCAATAATTCGCTTTCACCGAGGCAATAGCCGAGATCGTGGTCACGGTGAACGAATAAAACGGCGCCAAAAGTCGCTCGTCAGGCCGTGCTCTCTCCAATAATTCGCTTTCACCGAGGCAATAGCCGAGATCGTGGTCACGGTGAACGAATAAAACCGCGCCGAACGTCTCTCGTCAGGCCGTGCTCTCTCCAATAATTCGCTTTCACCGAGGCAATAGCCGAGATCGTGGTCACGGTGAACGAATAAAACGGCGCCAAACGTCTCTCGTCAGGCCGTGCTCTCTCCAATAATTCGCTTTCACCGAGGCAATAGCCGAGATCGTGGTCACGGTGAACGAATAAAACCGCGCCAAACGTCTCTCGTCAGGCCGTGCTCTCTCCAATAATTCGCTTTCACCGAGGCAATAGCTGAGATCGTGGTCACAGTGAACGAATAAAACGGCGCCAAACGTCTCTCGTCAGGCCGTGCTCTCTCCAATAATTCGCTTTCACCGAGGCAATAGCCGAGATCGTGGTCACGGTGAACGAATAAAACCGCGCCGAACGTCTCTCGTCAGGCCGTGCTCTCGCCAATAATTCGCTTTCACCGAGGCAATAGCCGAGATCGTGGTCACGGTGAACGAATAAAACCGCGCCGAACGTCTCTCGTCAGGCCGTGCTCTCTCCAATAATTCGCTTTCACCGAGGCAATAGCCGAGATCGTGGTCACGGTGAACGAATAAAACCGCGCCGAACGTATCTCGTCAGGCCGTGCTCTCTCCAATAATTCGCTTTCACCGAGGCAATAGCCGAGATCGTGGTCACGGTGAACGAATAAAACCGCGCCGAACGTATGTCGTCAGGCCATGCTCTCTCCAATAATTCGCTTTCACCGAGGCAATAGCCGAGATCGTGGTCACGGTGAACGAATAAAACCGCGCCGAACGTCTCTCGTCAGGCCGTGCTCTCTCCAATAATTCGCTTTCACCGAGGCAATAGCCGAGATCGTGGTCACGGTGAACGAATAAAACGGCGCCAAACGTCTCTCGTCAGGCCGTGCTCTCTCCAATAATTCGCTTTCACCGAGGCAATAGCCGAGATCGTGGTCACGGTGAACGAATAAAACCGCGCCGAACGTCTCTCGTCAGGCCGTGACATCTCCAATTATTCGCTTTCACCGAGGCAATAGCCGAGATCGTGGTCACGGTGAACGAATAAAACCGCGCCAAACGTCTCTCGTCAGGCCGTGCTCTCTCCAATAATTCGCTTTCACCGAGGCAATAGCCGAGATCGTGGTCACGGTGAACGAATAAAACCGCGCCGAACGTCTCTCGTCAGGCCGTGCTCTCTCCAATAATTCGCTTTCACCGAGGCAATAGCCGAGATCGTGGTCACGGTGAACGAATAAAACCGCGCCGAACGTCTCTCGTCAGGCCGTGCTCTCTCCAATAATTCGCTTTCACCGAGGCAATAGCCGAGATCGTGGTCACGGTGAACGAATAAAACCGCGCCGAACGTCTCTCGTCAGGCCGTGCTCTCTCCAATAATTCGCTTTCACCGAGGCAATAGCCGAGATCGTGGTCACGGTGAACGAATAAAACCGCGCCAAACGTCTCTCGTCAGGCCGTGCTCTCTCCAATAATTCGCTTTCACCGAGGCAATAGCCGAGATCGTGGTCACGGTGAACGAATAAAACCGCGCCAAACGTCTCTCGTCAGGCCGTGCTCTCTCCAATAATTCGCTTTCACCGAGGCAATAGCCGAGATCGTGGTCACAGTGAACGAATAAAACGGCGCCAAACGTCTCTCGTCAGGCCGTGCTCTCTCCAATAATTCGCTTTCACCGAGGCAATAGCCGAGATCGTGGTCACGGTGAACGAATAAAACCGCGCCGAACGTCTCTCGTCAGGCCGTGCTCTCTCCAATAATTCGCTTTCACCGAGGCAATAGCCGAGATCGTGGTCACGGTGAACGAATAAAACCGCGCCGAACGTCTCTCGTCAGGCCGTGCTCTCTCCAATAATTCGCTTTCACCGAGGCAATAGCCGAGATCGTGGTCACGGTGAACGAATAAAACCGCGCCGAACGTCTCTCGTCAGGCCGTGCTCTCTCCAATAATTCGCTTTCACCGAGGCAATAGCCGAGATCGTGGTCACGGTGAACGAATAAAACCGCGCCGAACGTATCTCGTCAGGCCGTGCTCTCTCCAATAATTCGCTTTCACCGAGGCAATAGCCGAGATCGTGGTCACGGTGAACGAATAAAACCGCGCCGAACGTATGTCGTCAGGCCATGCTCTCTCCAATAATTCGCTTTCACCGAGGCAATAGCCGAGATCGTGGTCACGGTGAAAGAATAAAACCGCGCCGAACGTCTCTCGTCAGGCCGTGCTCTCTCCAATAATTCGCTTTCACCGAGGCAATAGCCGAGATCGTGGTCACGGTGAACGAATAAAACCGCGCCAAACGTCTCTCGTCAGGCCGTGCTCTCTCCAACAATTCGCTTTCACCGAGGCAATAGCCGAGATCGTGGTCACGGTGAACGAATAAAACGGCGCCAAACGTCTCTCGTCAGGCCGTGCTCTCTCCAATAATTCGCTTTCACCGAGGCAATAGCCGAGATCGTGGTCACGGTGAACGAATAAAACCACGCCGAACGTCTCTCGTCAGGCCGTGCTCTCTCCAATAATTCGCTTTCACCGAGGCAATAGCCGAGATCGTGGTCACGGTGAACGAATAAAACCGCGCCGAACGTCTCTCGTCAGGCCGTGCTCTCTCCAATAATTCGCTTTCACCGAGGCAATAGCCGAGATCGTGGTCACGGTGAACGAATAAAACCGCGCCGAACGTCTCTCGTCAGGCCGTGCTCTCTCCAATAATTCGCTTTCACCGAGGCAATAGCCGAGATCGTGGTCACGGTGAACGAATAAAACGGCGCCAAACGTCTCTCGTCAGGCCGTGCTCTCTCCAATAATTCGCTTTCACCGAGGCAATAGCCGAGATCGTGGTCACGGTGAACGAATAAAACGGCGCCAAACGTCTCTCGTCAGGCCGTGCTCTCTCCAATAATTCGCTTTCACCGAGGCAATAGCCGAGATCGTGGTCACGGTGAACGAATAAAACCGCGCCGAACGTCTCTCGTCAGGCCGTGCTCTCTCCAATAATTCGCTTTCACCGAGGCAATAGCCGAGATCGTGGTCACGGTGAACGAATAAAACGGCGCCAAACGTCTCTCGTCAGGCCGTGCTCCCTCCAATAATTCGCTTTCACCGAGGCAATAGCCGAGATCGTGGTCACGGTGAACGAATAAAACGGCGCCAAACGTCAATCGTCAGGCCGTGCTCTCTCCAATAATTCGCTTTCACCGAGGCAATAGCCGAGATCATGGTCACGGTGAACGAATAAAACCGCGCCGAACGTCTCTCGTCAGGCCGTGCTCTCTCCAACAATTCGCTTTCACCGAGGCAATAGCCGAGATCGTGGTCACGGTGAACGAATAAAACGGCGCCAAACGTCTCTCGTCAGGCCGTGCTCTCTCCAACAATTCGCTTTCACCGAGGCAATAGCCGAGATCGTGGTCACGGTGAACGAATAAAACGGCGCCAAACGTCTCTCGTCAGGCCGTGCTCTCTCCAATAATTCGCTTTCACCGAGGCAATAGCCGAGATCGTGGTCACGGTGAACGAATAAAGCCGCGCCGAACGTCTCTCGTCAGGCCGTGCTCTCTCCAATAATTCGCTTTCACCGAGGCAATAGCCGAGATCGTGGTCACGGTGAACGAATAAAACCGCGCCGAACGTCTCTCGTCAGGCCGTGCTCTCTCCAATAATTCGCTTTCACCGAGGCAATAGCCGAGATCGTGGTCACGGTGAACGAATAAAACCGCGCCGAACGTCTCTCGTTAGGCCGTGCTCTCTCCAATAATTCGCTTTC
Source organism: Ixodes scapularis (assembly GCF_016920785.2). NCBI lineage: Eukaryota > Metazoa > Arthropoda > Arachnida > Ixodida > Ixodidae > Ixodes > Ixodes scapularis. The sequence goes on along the minus strand of NW_024610393.1, from coordinate 54,083 downwards.
ACCGAGGCAATAGCCGAGATCGTGGTCACGGTGAACGAATAAAACGGCGCCAAACGTCTCTCGTCAGGCCGTGCTCTCTCCAATAATTCGCTTTCACCGAGGCAATAGCCGAGATCGTGGTCACGGTGAACGAATAAAACGGCGCCAAACGTCTCTCGTCAGGCCGTGCTCTCTCCAATAATTCGCTTTCACCGAGGCAATAGCCGAGATCGTGGTCACGGTGAACGAATAAAACCGCGCCGAACGTCTCTCGTCAGGCCGTGCTCTCTCCAATAATTCGCTTTCACCGAGGCAATAGCCGAGATCGTGGTCACGGTGAACGAATAAAACGGCGCCAAACGTCTCTCGTCAGGCCGTGCTCCCTCCAATAATTCGCTTTCACCGAGGCAATAGCCGAGATCGTGGTCACGGTGAACGAATAAAACCGCGCCGAACGTCTCTCGTCAGGCCGTGCTCTCTCCAATAATTCGCTTTCACCGAGGCAATAGCCGAGATCGTGGTCACGGTGAACGAATAAAACGGCGCCAAACGTCTCTCGTCAGGCCGTGCTCTCTCCAATAATTCGCTTTCACCGAGGCAATAGCCGAGATCGTGGTCACGGTGAACGAATAAAACGGCGCCAAACGTCTCTCGTCAGGCCGTGCTCTCTCCAATAATTCGCTTTCACCGAGGCAATAGCCGGGATCGTGGTCACGGTGAACGAATAAAACGGCGCCAAACGTCTCTCGTCAGGCCGTGCTCTCTCCAATAATTCGCTTTCACCGAGGCAATAGGCGAGATCGTGGTCACGGTGAACGAATAAAACGGCGCCAAACGTCTCTCGTCAGGCCGTGCTCTCTCCAATAATTCGCTTTCACCGAGGCAATAGGATAGATCGTGGTCACGGTGAACGAATAAAACGGCGCCAAACGTCTCTCGTCAGGCCGTGCTCTCTCCAATAATTCGCTTTCACCGAGGCAATAGCCGAGATCGTGGTCACGGTGAACGAATAAAACGGCGCCAAACGTCTCTCGTCAGGCCGTGCTCTCTCCAATAATTCGCTTTCACCGAGGCAATAGCCGAGATCGTGGTCACGGTGAACGAATAAAACGGCGCCAAACGTCTCTCGTCAGGCCGTGCTCTCTCCAATAATTCGCTTTCACCGAGGCAATAGGCGAGATCGTGGTCACGGTGAACGAATAAAACCGCGCCAAACGTCTCTCGTCAGGCCGTGCTCTCTCCAATAATTCGCTTTCACCGAGGCAATAGCCGAGATCGTGGTCACGGTGAACGAATAAAACCGCGCCGAACGTCTCTCGTCAGGCCGTGCTCTCTCCAATAATTCGCTTTCCCCGAGGCAATAGCCGAGATCGTGGTCACGGTGAACGAATAAAACGGCGCCAAACGTCTCTCGTCAGGCCGTGCTCTCTCCAATAATTCGCTTTCACCGAGGCAATAGCCGAGATCGTGGTCACGGTGAACGAATAAAACGGCGCCAAACGTCTCTCGTCAGGCCGTGCTCTCTCCAATAATTTGCTTTCACCGAGGCAATAGCCGAGATCGTGGTCACGGTGAACGAATAAAACCGCGCCGAACGTCTCTCGTCAGGTCGTGCTCTCTCCAATAATTCGCTTTCACCGAGGCAATAGCCGAGATCGTGGTCACGGTGAACGAATAAAACCGCGCCGAACGTCTCTCGTCAGGCCGTGCTCTCTCCAATAATTCGCTTTCACCGAGGCAATAGCCGAGATCGTGGTCACGGTGAACGAATAAAACCGCGCCGAACGTCTCTCGTCAGGCCGTGCTCTCTCCAATAATTCGCTTTCACCGAGGCAATAGCCGAGATTGTGGTCACGGTGAACGAATAAAACCGCGCCGAACGTCTCTCGTCAGGCCGTGCTCTCTCCAATAATTCGCTTTCACCGAGGCAATAGCCGAGATCGTGGTCACGGTGTCAACATAAAACGGCGCCAAACGTCTCTCGTCAGGCCGTGCTCTCTCCAATAATTCGCTTTCACCGAGGCAATAGCCGAGATCGTGGTCACGGTGAACGAATAAAACGGCGCCAAACGTCTCTCGTCAGGCCGTGCTCTCTCCAATAATTCGCTTTCACCGAGGCAATAGCCGAGATCGTGGTCACGGTGAACGAATAAAACCGCGCCGAACGTCTCTCGTCAGGCCGTGCTCTCTCCAATAATTCGCTTTCACCGAGGCAATAGCCGAGATCGTGGTCACGGTGAACGAATAAAACCGCGCCAAACGTCTCTCGTCAGGCCGTGCTCTCTCCAATAATTCGCTTTCACCGAGGCAATAGCCGAGATCGTGGTCACGGTGAACGAATAAAACCGCGCCGAACGTCTCTCGTCAGGCCGTGCTCTCTCCAATAATTCGCTTTCACCGAGGCAATAGCCGAGATCGTGGTCACGGTGAACGAATAAAACCGCGCCGAACGTCTCTCGTCAGGCCGTGCTCTCTCCAATAATTCGCTTTCACCGAGGCAATAGCCGAGATCGTGGTCACGGTGAACGAATAAAACCGCGCCGAACGTCTCTCGTCAGGCCGTGCTCTCTCCAATAATTCGCTTTCACCGAGGCAATAGCCGAGATCGTGGTCACGGTGAACGAATAAAACCGCGCCAAACGTCTCTCGTCAGGCCGTGCTCTCTCCAATAATTCGCTTTCACCGAGGCAATAGCCGAGATCGTGGTCACGGTGAACGAATAAAACCGCGCCAAACGTCTCTCGTCAGGCCGTGCTCTCTCCAATAATTCGCTTTCACCGAGGCAATAGCCGAGATCGTGGTCACAGTGAACGAATAAAACGGCGCCAAACGTCTCTCGTCAGGCCGTGCTCTCTCCAATAATTCGCTTTCACCGAGGCAATAGCCGAGATCGTGGTCACGGTGAACGAATAAAACCGCGCCGAACGTCTCTCGTCAGGCCGTGCTCTCTCCAATAATTCGCTTTCACCGAGGCAATAGCCGAGATCGTGGTCACGGTGAACGAATAAAACCGCGCCGAACGTCTCTCGTCAGGCCGTGCTCTCTCCAATAATTCGCTTTCACCGAGGCAATAGCCGAGATCGTGGTCACGGTGAACGAATAAAACCGCGCCGAACGTCTCTCGTCAGGCCGTGCTCTCTCCAATAATTCGCTTTCACCGAGGCAATAGCCGAGATCGTGGTCACGGTGAACGAATAAAACCGCGCCGAACGTATCTCGTCAGGCCGTGCTCTCTCCAATAATTCGCTTTCACCGAAGCAATAGCCGAGATCGTGGTCACGGTGAACGAATAAAACCGCGCCGAACGTATGTCGTCAGGCCATGCTCTCTCCAATAATTCGCTTTCACCGAGGCAATAGCCGAGATCGTGGTCACGGTGAACGAATAAAACCGCGCCGAACGTCTCTCGTCAGGCCGTGCTCTCTCCAATAATTCGCTTTCACCGAGGCAATAGCCGAGATCGTGGTCACGGTGAACGAATAAAACCGCGCCGAACGTCTCTCGTCAGGCCGTGCTCTCTCCAATAATTCGCTTTCACCGAGGCAATAGCCGAGATCGTGGTCACGGTGAACGAATAAAACGGCACCAAACGTCAATCGTCAGGCCGTGCTCTCTCCAATAATTCGCTTTCACCGAGGCAATAGCCGAGATCATGGTCACGGTGAACGAATAAAACCGCGCCGAACGTCTCTCGTCAGGCCGTGCTCTCTCCAACAATTCGCTTTCACCGAGGCAATAGCCGAGATCGTGGTCACGGTGAACGAATAAAACGGCGCCAAACGTCTCTCGTCAGGCCGTGCTCTCTCCAACAATTCGCTTTCACCGAGGCAATAGCCGAGATCGTGGTCACGGTGAACGAATAAAACGGCGCCAAACGTCTCTCGTCAGGCCATGCTCTCTCCAATAATTCGCTTTCACCGAGGCAATAGCCGAGATCGTGGTCACGGTGAACGAATAAAACCGCGCCGAACGTCTCTCGTCAGGCCGTGCTCTCTCCAATAATTCGCTTTCACCGAGGCAATAGCCGAGATCGTGGTCACGGTGAACGAATAAAACCGCGCCGAACGTCTCTCGTCAGGCCGTGCTCTCTCCAATAATTCGCTTTCACCGAGGCAATAGCCGAGATCGTGGTCACGGTGAACGAATAAAACCGCGCCGAACGTCTCTCGTCAGGCCGTGCTCTCTCCAATAATTCGCTTTCACCGAGGCAATAGCCGAGATCGTGGTCACGGTGAACGAATAAAACGGCGCCAAACGTCTCTCGTCAGGCCGTGCTCTCTCCAATAATTCGCTTTCACCGAGGCAATAGCCGAGATCGTGGTCACGGTGAACGAATAAAACGGCGCCAAACGTCTCTTGTCAGGCCGTGCTCTCTCCAATAATTCGCTTTCACCGAGGCAATAGCCGAGATCGTGGTCACGGTGAACGAATAAAACCGCGCCGAACGTCTCTCGTCAGGCCGTGCTCTCTCCAATAATTCGCTTTCACCGAGGCAATAGCCGAGATCGTGGTCACGGTGAACGAATAAAACGGCGCCAAACGTCTCTCGTCAGGCCGTGCTCCCTCCAATAATTCGCTTTCACCGAGGCAATAGCCGAGATCGTGGTCACGGTGAACGAATAAAACGGCGCCAAACGTCAATCGTCAGGCCGTGCTCTCTCCAATAATTCGCTTTCACCGAGGCAATAGCCGAGATCATGGTCACGGTGAACGAATAAAACCGCGCCGAACGTCTCTCGTCAGGCCGTGCTCTCTCCAACAATTCGCTTTCACCGAGGCAATAGCCGAGATCGTGGTCACGGTGAACGAATAAAACGGCGCCAAACGTCTCTCGTCAGGCCGTGCTCTCTCCAACAATTCGCTTTCACCGAGGCAATAGCCGAGATCGTGGTCACGGTGAACGAATAAAACGGCGCCAAACGTCTCTCGTCAGGCCGTGCTCTCTCCAATAATTCGCTTTCACCGAGGCAATAGCCGAGATCGTGGTCACGGTGAACGAATAAAACCGCGCCGAACGTCTCTCGTCAGGCCGTGCTCTCTCCAATAATTCGCTTTCACCGAGGCAATAGCCGAGATCGTGGTCACGGTGAACGAATAAAACCGCGCCGAACGTCTCTCGTCAGGCCGTGCTCTCTCCAATAATTCGCTTTCACCGAGGCAATAGCCGAGATCGTGGTCACGGTGAACGAATAAAACCGCGCCGAACGTCTCTCGTCAGGCCGTGCTCTCTCCAATAATTCGCTTTCACCGAGGCAATAGCCGAGATCGTGGTCACGGTGAACGAATAAAACGGCGCCAAACGTCTCTCGTCAGGCCGTGCTCTCTCCAATAATTCGCTTTCACCGAGGCAATAGCCGAGATTGTGGTCACGGTGAACGAATAAAACGGCGCCAAACGTCTCTCGTCAGGCCGTGCTCTCTCCAATAATTCGCTTTCACCGAGGCAATAGCCGAGATCGTGGTCACGGTGAACGAATAAAACCGCGCCGAACGTCTCTCGTCAGGCCGTGCTCTCTCCAATAATTCGCTTTCACCGAGGCAATAGCCGAGATCGTGGTCACGGTGAACGAATAAAACGGAGCCAAACGTCTCTCGTCAGGCCGTGCTCCCTCCAATAATTCGCTTTCACCGAGGCAATAGCCGAGATCGTGGTCACGGTGAACGAATAAAACCGCGCCGAACGTCTCTCGTCAGGCCGTGCTCTCTCCAATAATTCGCTTTCACCGAGGCAATAGCCGAGATCGTGGTCACGGTGAACGAATAAAACGGCGCCAAACGTCTCTCGTCAGGCCGTGCTCTCTCCAATAATTCGCTTTCACCGAGGCAATAGCCGAGATCGTGGTCACGGTGAACGAATAAAACGGCGCCAAACGTCTCTCGTCAGGCCGTGCTCTCTCCAATAATTCGCTTTCACCGAGGCAATAGCCGGGATCGTGGTCACGGTGAACGAATAAAACGGCGCCAAACGTCTCTCGTCAGGCCGTGCTCTCTCCAATAATTCGCTTTCACCGAGGCAATAGGCGAGATCGTGGTCACGGTGAACGAATAAAACGGCGCCAAACGTCTCTCGTCAGGCCGTGCTCTCTCCAATAATTCGCTTTCACCGAGGCAATAGGATAGATCGTGGTCACGGTGAACGAATAAAACGGCGCCAAACGTCTCTCGTCAGGCCGTGCTCTCTCCAATAATTCGCTTTCACCGAGGCAATAGCCGAGATCGTGGTCACGGTGAACGAATAAAACGGCGCCAAACGTCTCTCGTCAGGCCGTGCTCTCTCCAATAATTCGCTTTCACCGAGGCAATAGCCGAGATCGTGGTCACGGTGAACGAATAAAACGGCGCCAAACGTCTCTCGTCAGGCCGTGCTCTCTCCTATAATTCGCTTTCACCGAGGCAATAGCCGAGATCGTGGTCACGGTGAACGAATAAAACGGCGCCAAACGTCTCTCGTCAGGCCGTGCTCTCTCCAATAATTCGCTTTCACCGAGGCAATAGGCGAGATCGTGGTCACGGTGAACGAATAAAACGGCGCCAAACGTCTCTCGTCAGGCCGTGCTCTCTCCAATAATTCGCTTTCACCGAGGCAATAGCCGAGATCCTGGTCACGGTGAACGAATAAAACGGCGCCAAACGTCTCTCGTCAGGCCGTGCTCTCTCCAATAATTCGCTTTCACCGAGGCAATAGCCGAGATCGTGGTCACGGTGAACGAATAAAACCGCGCCGAACGTCTCTCGTCAGGCCGTGCTCTCTCCAATAATTCGCTTTCACCGAGGCAATAGCCGAGATCGTGGTCACGGTGAACGAATAAAACCGCGCCGAACGTCTCTCGTCAGGCCGTGCTCTCTCCAATAATTCGCTTTCACCGAGACAATAGCCGAGATCGTGGTCACGGTGAACGAATAAAACGGCGCCAAACGTCTCTCGTCAGGCCGTGCTCTCTCCAATAATTCGCTTTCACCGAGGCAATAGCCGAGATCGTGGTCACGGTGAACGAATAAAACCGCGCCGAACGTCTCTCGTCAGGCCGTGCTCTCTCCAATAATTCGCTTTCACCGAGGCAATAGCCGAGATCGTGGTCACGGTGAACGAATAAAACCGCGCCGAACGTCTCTCGTCAGGCCGTGCTCTCTCCAATAATTCGCTTTCACCGAGGCAGTAGCCGAGATCGTGGTCACGGTGAACGAATAAAACCGCGCCGAACGTCTCTCGTCAGGCCGTGCTCTCTCCAATAATTCGCTTTCACCGAGGCAATAGCCGAGATCGTGGTCACGGTGAACGAATAAAACCGCGCCGAACGTCTCTCGTCAGGCCGTGCTCTCTCCAATAATTCGCTTTCACCGAGGCAATAGCCGAGATCGTGGTCACGGTGAACGAATAAAACCGCGCCGAACGTCTCTCGTCAGGCCGTGCTCTCTCCAATAATTCGCTTTCACCGAGGCTATAGCCGAGATCGTGGTCACGGTGAACGAATAAAACCGCGCCGAACGTCTCTCGTCAGGCCGTGCTCTCTCCAATAATTCGCTTTCACCGAGGCAATAGCCGAGATCGTGGTCACGGTGAACGAATAAAACCGCGCCGAACGTCTCTCGTCAGGCCGTGCACTCTCCAATAATTCGCTTTCACCGAGGCAATAGCCGAGATCGTGGTCACGGTGAACGAATAAAACCGCGCCGAACGTCTCTCGTCAGGCCGTGCTCTCTCCAATAATTCGCTTTCACCGAGGCAATAGACGAGATCGTGGTCACGGTGAACGAATAAAACCGCGCCGAACGTCTCTTGTCAGGCCGTGCTCTCTCCAATAATTCGCTTTCACCGAGGCAATAGCCGAGATCGTGGTCACGGTGAACGAATAAAACCGCGCCGAACGTCTCTCGTCAGGCCGTGCTCTCTCCAATAATTCGCTTTCACCGAGGCAATAGCCGAGATCGTGGTCACGGTGAACGAATAAAACCGCGCCGAACGTCTCTCGTCAGGCCGTGCTCTCTCCAATAATTCGTTTTCACCGAGGCAATAGCCGAGATCGTGGTCACGGTGAACGAATAAAACCGCGCCGAACGTCTCTCGTCAGGCCGTGCTCTCTCCAATAATTCGCTTTCACCGAGGCAATAGCCGAGATCGTGGTCACGGTGAACGAATAAAACCGCGCCGAACGTCTCTCGTCAGGCCGTGCTCTCTCCAATAATTCGCTTTCACCGAGGCAATAGCCGAGATCGTGGTCACGGTGAACGAACAAAACCGCGCCGAACGTCTCTCGTCAGGCCGTGCTCTCTCCAATAATTCGCTTTCACCGAGGCAATAGCCGAGATCGTGGTCACGGTGAACGAATAAAACCGCGCCGAACGTCTCTCGTCAGGCCGTGCTCTCTGCAATAATTCGCTTTCACCGAGGCAATAGCCGAGATCGTGGTCACGGTGAACGAATAAAACGGCGCCAAACGTCTCTCGTCAGGCCGTGCTCTCTCCAATAATTCGCTTTCACCGAGGCAATAGCCGAGATCGTGGTCACGGTGAACGAATAAAACGGCGCCAAACGTCTCTCGTCAGGCCGTGCTCTCTCCAATAATTCGCTTTCACCGAGGCAATAGCCGAGATCGTGGTCACGGTGAACGAATAAAACCGCGCCGAACGTCTCTCGTCAGGCCGTGCTCTCTCCAATAATTCGCTTTCACCGAGGCAATAGCCGAGATCGTGGTCACGGTGAACGAATAAAACCGCGCCGAACGTCTCTCGTCAGGCCGTGCTCTCTCCAATAATTCGCTTTCACCGAGGCAATAGCCGAGATCGTGGTCACGGTGAACGAATAAAACCGCGCCGAACGTCTCTCGTCAGGCCGTGCTCTCTCCAATAATTCGCTTTCACCGAGGCTATAGCCGAGATCGTGGTCACGGTGAACGAATAAAACCGCGCCGAACGTCTCTCGTCAGGCCGTGCTCTCTCCAATAATTCGCTTTCACCGAGGCGATAGCCGAGATCGTGGTCACGGTGAACGAATAAAACCGCGCCGAACGTCTCTCGTCAGGCCGTGCTCTCTCCAATAATTCGCTTTCACCGAGGCAATAGCCGAGATCGTGGTCACGGTGAACGAATAAAACCGCGCCGAACGTCTCTCGTCAGGCCGTGCTCTCTCCAATAATTCGCTTTCACCGAGGCAATAGCCGAGATCGTGGTCACGGTGAACGAATAAAACCGCGCCAAACGTCTCTCGTCAGGCCGTGCTCTCTCCAATAATTCGCTTTCACCGAGGCAATAGCCGAGATCGTGGTCACGGTGAACGAATAAAACCGCGCCAAACGTCTCTCGTCAGGCCGTGCTCTCTCCAATAATTCGCTTTCACCGAGGCAATAGCCGAGATCGTGGTCACGGTGAACGAATAAAACGGCGCCAAACGTCTCTCGTCAGGCCGTGCTCTCTCCAATAATTCGCTTTCACCGAGGCAATAGCCGAGATCGTGGTCACGGTGAACGAATAAAACCGCGCCGAACGTCTCTCGTCAGGCCGTGCTCTCTCCAATAATTCGCTTTCACCGAGGCAATAGCCGAGATCGTGGTCACGGTGAACGAATAAAACCGCGCCGAACGTCTCTCGTCAGGCCGTGCTCTCTCCAATAATTCGCTTTCACCGAGGCAATAGCCGAGATCGTGGTCACGGTGAACGAATAAAACCGCGCCGAACGTCTCTCGTCAGGCCGTGCTCTCTCCAATAATTCGCTTTCACCGAGGCAATAGCCGAGATCGTGGTCACGGTGAACGAATAAAACCGCGCCGAACGTATCTCGTCAGGCCGTGCTCTCTCCAATAATTCGCTTTCACCGAGGCAATAGCCGAGATCGTGGTCACGGTGAACGAATAAAACCGCGCCGAACGTATCTCGTCAGGCCATGCTCTCTCCAATAATTCGCTTTCACCGAGGCAATAGCCGAGATCGTGGTCACGGTGAACGAATAAAACCGCGCCGAACGTCTCTCGTCAGGCCGTGCTCTCTCCAATAATTCGCTTTCACCGAGGCAATAGCCGAGATCGTGGTCACGGTGAACGAATAAAACCGCGCCGAACGTCCCTCGTCAGGCCGTGCTCTCTCCAATAATTCGCTTTCTCCGAGGCAATAGCCGAGATCGTGGTCACGGTGAACGAATAAAACGGCGCCAAACGTCTCTCGTCAGGCCGTGCTCTCTCCTATAATTCGCTTTCACCGAGGCAATAGCCGAGATCGTGGTCACGGTGAACGAATAAAACCGCGCCGAACGTCTCTCGTCAGGCCGTGCTCTCTCCAACAATTCGCTTTCACCGAGGCAATAGCCGAGATCGTGGTCACGGTGAACGAATAAAACGGCGCCAAACGTCTCTCGTCAGGCCGTGCTCTCTCCAACAATTCGCTTTCACCGAGGCAATAGCCGAGATCGTGGTCACGGTGAACGAATAAAACGGCGCCAAACGTCTCTCGTCAGGCCGTGCTCTCTCCAATAATTCGCTTTCACCGAGGCAATAGCCGAGATCGTGGTCACGGTGAACGAATAAAACCGCGCCGAACGTCTCTCGTCAGGCCGTGCTCTCTCCAATAATTCGCTTTCACCGAGGCAATAGCCGAGATCGTGGTCACGGTGAACGAATAAAACCGCGCCGAACGTCTCTCGTCAGGCCGTGCTCTCTCCAATAATTCGCTTTCACCGAGGCAATAGCCGAGATCGTGGTCACGGTGAACGAATAAAACCGCGCCGAACGTCTCTCGTCAGGCCGTGCTCTCTCCAATAATTCGCTTTCACCGAGGCAATAGCCGAGATCGTGGTCACGGTGAACGAATAAAACGGCGCCAAACGTCTCTCGTCAGGCCGTGCTCTCTCCAATAATTCGCTTTCACCGAGGCAATAGCCGAGATCGTGGTCACGGTGAACGAATAAAACCGCGCCGAACGTCTCTCGTCAGGCCGTGCTCTCTCCAATAATTCGCTTTCACCGAGGCAATAGCCGAGATCGTGGTCACGGTGAACGAATAAAACCGCGCCGAACGTCTCTCGTCAGGCCGTGCTCTCTCCAATAATTCGCTTTCACCGAGGCAATAGCCGAGATCGTGGTCACGGTGAACGAATAAAACGGCGCCGAACGTCTCTCGTCAGGCCGTGCTCTCTCCAATAATTCGCTTTCACCGAGGCAATAGCCGAGATCGTGGTCACGGTGAACGAATAAAACGGCGCCAAACGTCTCTCGTCAGGCCGTGCTCTCTCCAATAATTCGCTTTCACCGAGGCAATAGCCGAGATCGTGGTCACGGTGAACGAATAAAACCGCGCCGAACGTCTCTCGTCAGGGGCCGTGCTCTCTCCAATAATTCGCTTTCACCGCGGCAATAGGCGAGATCGTGGTCACGGTGAACGAATAAAACCGCGCCGAACGTCTCTCGTCAGGGGCCGTGCTCTCTCCAATAATTCGCTTTCACCGCGGCAATAGGCGAGATCGTGGTCACGGTGAACGAATAAAACCGCGCCGAACGTCTCTCGTCAGGGGCCGTGCTCTCTCCAATAATTCGCTTTCACCGCGGCAATAGGCGAGATCGTGGTCACGGTGAACGAATAAAACCGCGCCGAACGTCTCTCGTCAGGGGCCGTGCTCTCTCCAATAATTCGCTTTCACCGCGGCAATAGGCGAGATCGTGGTCACGGTGAACGAACAAAACCGCGCCGAACGTCTCTCGTCAGGGGCCGTGCTCTCTCCAATAATTCGCTTTCACCGCGGCAATAGGCGAGATCGTGGTCACGGTGAACGAATAAAACCGCGCCGAACGTCTCTCGTCAGGGGCCGTGCTCCCTCCAATAATTCGCTTTCACCGCGGCAATAGGCGAGATCGTGGTCACGGTGAACGAACAAAACCGCGCCGAACGTCTCTCGTCAGGGGCCGTGCTCTCTCCAATAATTCGCTTTCACCGCGGCAATAGGCGAGATTGTGGTCACGGTGAACGAATAAAACCGCGCCGAACGTCTCTCGTCAGGGGCCGTGCTCCCTCCAATAATTCGCTTTCACCGCGTCAATAGGCGAGATCGTGATCACGGTGAACATATAAAACCGCGCCGAACGTCTCTCGTCAGGGGCCGTGCTCTCTCGAATAATTCGCTTTCACCGCGGCAATAGGCGAGATCGTGGTCACGGTGAACGAATAAAACCGCGCCGAACGTCTCTCGTCAGGGGCCGTGCTCTCTCCAATAATTCGCTTTCACCGCGGCAATAGGCGTGATCGTGGTCACGGTGAACGAATAAAACCGCGCCGAACGTCTCTCGTCAGGGGCTGTGCTCTCTCCAATAATTCGCTTTCACCGCGGCAATAGGCGAGATCGTGGTCACGGTGAACGAATAAAACCGCGCCGAACGTCTCTCGTCAGGGGCCGTGCTCTCTCCAATAATTCGCTTTCACCGCGGCAATAGGCGAGATCGTGGTCACGGTGAACGAATAAAACCGCGCCGAACGTCTCTCGTCAGGGGCCGTGCTCTCTCCAATAATTCGCTTTCACCGCGGCAATAGGCGAGATCGTGGTCACGGTGAACGAATAAAACCGCGCCGAACGTCTCTCGTCAGGGGCCGTGCTCTCTCCAATAATTCGCTCTCACCGCGGCAATAGGCGAGATCGTGGTCACGGTGAACGAATAAAACCGCGCCGAACGTCTCTCGTCAGGGGCCGTGCTCTCTCCAATAATTCGCTTTCACCGCGGCAATAGGCGAGATGGTGGTCACGGTGAACGAATAAAACCGCGCCGAACGTCTCTCGTCAGGGGCCGTGCTCTCTCCAATAATTCGCTTTCACCGCGGCAATAGGCGAGATCGTGGTCACGGTGAACGAATAAAACCGCGCCGAACGTCTCTCGTCAGGGGCCGTGCTCCCTCCAATAATTCGCTTTCACCGCGGCAATAGGCGAGATCGTGGTCACGGTGAACGAATAAAACCGCGCCGAACGTCTCTCGTCAAGGGCCGTGCTCCCTCCAATAATTCGCTTTCACCGCGGCAATAGGCGAGATCGTGGTCACGGTGAACGAATAAAACTGCGCCGAAAGTCTCTCGTCAGGGGCCGTGCTCTCTCCAATAATTCGCTTTCACCGCGGCAATAGGCGAGATCGTGGTCACGGTGAACGAATAAAACCGCGCCGAACGTCTCTCGTCAGGGGCCGTGCTCTCTCCAATAATTCGCTTTCACCGCGGCAATAGGCGAGATCGTGGTCACGGTGAACGAATAAAACCGCGCCGAACGTCTCTCGTCAGGGGCCGTGCTCTCTCCAATAATTCGCTTTCACCGCGGCAATAGGCGAGATCGTGGTCACGGTGAACGAATAAAACCGCGCCGAATGTCTCTCGTCAGGGGCCGTGCTCTCTCCAATAATTCGCTTTCACCGCGGCAATAGGCGAGATCGTGGTCACGGTGAACGAATAAAACCGCGCCGAACGTCTCTCGTCAGGGGCCGTGCTCTCTCCAATAATTCGCTTTCACCGCGGCAATAGGCGAGATCGTGGTCACGGTGAACGAATAAAACCGCGCCGAACGTCTCTCGTCAGGGGCCGTGCTCTCTCCAATAATTCGCTTTCACCGCGGCAATAGGCGAGATCGTGGTCACGGTAAACGAATAAAACCGCGCCGAACGTCTCTCGTCAGGGGCCGTGCTCTCTCCAATAATTCGCTTTTACCGCGGCAATAGGCGAGATCGTGGTCACGGTGAACGAATAAAACCGCGCCGAACGTCTCTCGTCAGGGGCCGTGCTCTCTCCAATAATTCGCTTTCACCGCGGCAATAGGCGAGATCGTGGTCACGGTGAACGAATAAAACCGTGCCGAACGTCTCTCGTCAGGGGCCGTGCTCTCTCCAATAATTCGCTTTCACCGCGGCAATACGCGAGATCGTGGTCACGGTGAACGAATAAAACCGCGCCGAAGGTCTCTCGTCAGGGGCCGTGCTCTCTCCAATAATTCGCTTTCACCGCGGCAATAGGCGAGATCGTGGTCACGGTGAACGAATAAAACCGCGCCGAACGTCTCTCGTCAGGGGCCGTGCTCTCTCCAATAATTCGCTTTCACCGCGGCAATAGGCGAGATCGTGGTCACGGTGAACGAATAAAACCGCGCCGAACGTCTCTCGTCAGGGGCCGTGCTCTCTCGAATAATTCGCTTTCACCGCGGCAATAGGCGAGATCGTGGTCACGGTGAACGAATAAAACCGCGCCGAACGTCTCTCGTCAGGGGCCGTGCTCTCTCCAATAATTTGCTTTCACCGCGGCAATAGGCGAGATCGTGGTCACGGTGAACGAATAAAACCGCGCCGAACGTCTCTCGTCAGGGGCCGTGCTCTCTCCAATAATTTGCTTTCACCGCGGCAATAGGCGAGATCGTGGTCACGGTGAACGAATAAAACCGCGCCGAACGTCTCTCGTCAGGGGCCGTGCTCTCTCCAATAATTCGCTTTCACCGCGGCAATAGGCGAGATCGTGGTCACGGTGAACGAATAAAACCGCGCCGAACGTCTCTCGTCAGGGGCAGTGCTCTCTCCAATAATTTGCTTTCACCGCGGCAATAGGCGAGATCGTGGTCACGGTGAACGAATAAAACCGCGCCGAACGTCTCTCGTCAGGGGCCGTGCTCTCTCCAATAATTTGCTTTCACCGCGGCAATAGGCGAGATCGTGGTCACGGTGAACGAATAAAACCGCGCCGAACGTCTCTCGTCAGGGGCCGTGCTCTCTCCAATAATTCGCTTTTACCGCGGCAATAGGCGACATCGTGGTCACGGTGAACGAATAAAACCGCGCCGAACGTCTCTCGTCAGGGGCCGTGCTCTCTCCAATAATTTGCTTTCACCGCGGCAATAGGCGAGATCGTGGTCACGGTGAACGAATAAAACCGCGCCGAACGTCTCTCGTCAGGGGCCGTGCTCTCTCCAATAATTCGCTTTCACCGCGGCAATAGGCGAGATCGTGGTCACGGTGAACGAATAAAACCGCGCCGAACGTCTCTCGTCAGGGGCCGTGCTCTCTCCAATAATTCGCTTTCACCGCGGCAATAGGCGAGATCGTGGTAACGGTGAACGAATAAAACCGCGCCGAACGTCTCTCGTCAGGGGCCGTGCTCTCTCCAATAATTCGCTTTCACCGCGGCAATAGGCGAGATCGTGGTCACGGTGAACGAATAAAACCGCGCCGAACGTCTCTCGTCAGGGGCCGTGCTCTCTCCAATAATTCGCTTTCACCGCGGCAATAGGCGAGATCGTGGTCACGGTGAACGAATAAAACCGCGCCGAAGGTCTCTCGTCAGGGGCCGTGCTCTCTCCAATAATTTGCTTTCACCGCGGCAATAGGCGAGATCGTGGTCATGGTGAACGAATAAAACCGCGCCGAACGTCTCTCGTCAGGGGCAATGCTCTCTCCAATAATTTGCTTTCACCGCGGCAATAGGCGAGATCGTGGTCACGGTGAACGAATAAAACCGCGCCGAACGTCTTTCGTCAGGGGCCGTGCTCTCTCCAATAATTCGCTTTCACCGCGGCAATAGGCGAGATCGTGGTCACGGTGAACGAATAAAACCGCGCCGAACGTCTCTCGTCAGGGGCCGTGCTCTCTCCAATAATTCGCTTTCACCGCGGCAATAGGCGAGATCGTGGTCACGGTGAACGAATAAAACCGCGCCGAACGTCTCTCGTCAGGGGCCGTGCTCTCTCCAATAATTCGCTTTCACCGCGGCAATAGGCGAGATCGTGGTCACGGTGAACGAATAAAACCGCGCCGAACGTCTCTCGTCAGGGGCCGTGCTCTCTCCAATAATTTGCTTTCACCGCGGCAATAGGCGAGATCGTGGTCACGGTGAACGAATAAAACCGCGCCGAACGTCTCTCGTCAGGGGCCGTGCTCTCTCCAATAATTCGCTTTCACCGCGGCAATAGGCGAGATCGTGGTCACGGTGAACGAATAAAACCGCGCCGAACATCTCTCGTCAGGGGCCGTGCTCTCTCCAATAATTCGCTTTCACCGCGGCAATAGGCGAGATCGTGGTCACGGTGAACGAATAAAACCGCGCCGAACGTCTCTCGTCAGGGGCCGTGCTCTCTCCAATAATTTGCTTTCACCGCGGCAATAGGCGAGATCGTGGTCACGGTGAACGAATAAAACCGCGCCGAACGTCTCTCGTCAGGGGCCGTGCTCTCTCCAATAATTCGCTTTCACCGCGGCAATAGGCGAGATCGTGTGTCACGGTGAACGAATAAAACCGCGCCGAACGTCTCTCGTCAGGGGCCGTGCTCTCTCCAATAATTCGTTTTCACCGCGGCAATAGGCGAGATCGTGGTCACGGTGAACGAATAAAACCGCGCCGAACGTCTCTCGTCAGGGGCCGTGCTCTCTCCAATAATTCGCTTTCACCGCGGCAATAGGCGAGATCGTGGTCACGGTGAACGAATAAAACCGCGCCGAACGTCTCTCGTCAGGGGCCGTGCTCTCTCCAATAATTTGCTTTCACCGCGGCAATAGGCGAGATCGTGGTCACGGTGAACGAATAAAACCGCGCCGAACGTCTCTCGTCAGGGGCCGTGCTCTCTCCAATAATTCGCTTTAACCGCGGCAATAGGCGAGATCGTGGTCACGGTGAACGAATAAAACCGCGCCGAACGTCTCTCGTCAGGGGCCGTGCTCTCTCCAATAATTCGCTTTCACCGCGGCAATAGGCGAGATCGTGGTCACGGTGAACGAATAAAACCGCGCCGAATGTCTCTCGTCAGGGGCCGTGCTCTCTCCAATAATTCGCTTTCACCGCGGCAATAGGCGAAATCGTGGTCACGGTGAACGAATAAAACCGCGCCGAACGTCTCTCGTCAGGGGCCGTGCTCTCTCCAATAATCTGCTTTCACCGCGGCAATAGACGAGATCGTGGTCACGGTGAACGAATAAAACCGCGCCGAACGTCTCTCGTCAGGAGCCGTGCTCTCTCCAATAATTCGCTTTCACCGCGGCAATAGGCGAGATCGTGGTCACGGTGAACGAATAAAACCGCGCCGAACGTCTCTCGTCAGGGGCCGTGCTCTCTCCAATAATTCGCTTTCACCGCGGCAATAGGCGAGATCGTGGTCACGGTGAACGAATAAAACCGCGCCGAACGTCTCTCGTCAGGGGCCGTGCTCTCTCCAATAATTTGCTTTCACCGCGGCAATAGGCGAGATCGTGGTCACGGTGAACAAATAAAACCGCGCCGAACGTCTCTCGTCAGGGGCCGTGCTCTCTCCAATAATTTGCTTTCACCGCGGCAATAGGCGAGATCGTGGTCACGGTGAACGAATAAAACCGCGCCGAACGTCTCTCGTCAGGGGCTGTGCTCTCTCCAATAATTCGCTTTCACCGCGGCAATAGGCGAGATCGTGGTCACGGTGAACGAATAAAACCGCGCCGAACGTCTCTCGTCAGGGGCCGTGCTCTCTCCAATAATTCGCTTTCACCGCGGCAGTAGCCGAGATCGTGGTCACGGTGAACGAACAAAACTGCGCCGAACGTCTCTCGTCAGGGGCCGTGCTCTCTCCAATAATTCGCTTTCACCGCGGCAATAGGCGAGATCGTGGTCACGGTGAACGAATAAAACCGCGCCGAACGTCTCTCGTCAGGGGCCGTGCTCTCTCCAATAATTCGCTTTCACCGCGGCAATAGCCGAGATCGTGGTCACGTTGAACGAATAAAACCGCGCCGAACGTCTCTCGTCAGGGGCCGTGCTCTCTCCAATAATTTGCTTTCACCGCGGCAATAGGCGAGATCGTGGTCACGGTGAACGAATAAAACCGCGCCGAACGTCTCTCGTCAGGGGCCGTGCTCTCTCCAATAATTCGCTTTCACCGCGGCAATAGGCGAGATCGTGGTCACGGTGAACGAATAAAACCTCGCCGAACGTCTCTCGTCAGGGGCCGTGCTCTCTCCAATAATTCGCTTTCACCGCGGCAATAGGCGAGATCGTGGTCACGGTGAACGAATAAAACCGCGCCGAACGTCTCTCGTCAGGGGCCGTGCTCTCTCCAATAATTCGCTTTCACCGCGGCAATAGTCGAGATCGTGGTCACGGTGAACGAATAAAACCGCGCCAAACGTCTCTCGTCAGGGGCCGTGCTCTCTCCAATAATTCGCTTTCACCGCGGCAATAGGCGAGATCGTGGTCACGGTGAACGAATAAAACCGCGCCGAACGTCTCTCGTCAGGGGCCGTGCTCTCTCCAATAATTCGCTTTCACTGCGGCAATAGGCGAGATCGTGGTCACGGTGAACGAATAAAACCGCGCCGAACGTCTCTCGTCAGGGGCCGTGCTCTCTCCAATAATTCGCTTTCACCGCGGCAATAGGCGAGATCGTGGTCACGGTGAACGAATAAAACCGCGCCGAACGTCTCTCGTCAGGGGCCGTGCTCTCTCCAATAATTCGCTTTCACCGCGGCAATAGGCGAGATCGTGGTCACGGTGAACGAATAAAACCGCGCCGAACGTCTCTCGTCAGGGGCCGTGCTCTCTCCAATAATTCGCTTTCACCGCGGCAATAGGCGAGATCGTGGTCACGGTGAACGAATAAAACCGCGCCGAACGTCTCTCGTCAGGGGCCGTGCTCTCTCCAATAATTCGCTTTCACCGCGGCAATAGGCGAGATCGTGAACACGGTGAACGAACAAAACCGCGCCGAACGTCTCTCGTCAGGGGCCGTGCTCTCTTCAATAATTCGCTTTCACCGCGGCAATAGGCGAGATCGTGGTCACGGTGAACGAATAAAACCGCGCCGAACGTCTCTCGTCAGGGGCCGTGCTCCCTCCAATAATTCGCTTTCACCGCGGCAATAGGCGAGATCGTGGTCACGGTGAACGAATAAAACCGCGCCGAACGTCTCTCGTCAGGGGCCGTGCTCCCTCCAATAATTCGCTTTCACCGCGGCAATAGGCGAGATCGTGGTCACGGTGAACGAATAAAACCGCGCCGAACGTCTCTCGTCAGGGGCCGTGCTCTCTCCAATAATTCGCTTTCACCGCGGCAATTGGCGAGATCGTGGTCACGGTGAACGAATAAAACCGCGCCGAACGTCTCTCGTCAGGGGCCGTGCTCTCTCCAATAATTCGCTTTCACCGCGGCAATAGGCGAGATCGTGGTCACGGTGAACGAATAAAACCGCGCCGAACGTCTCTCGTCAGGGGCCGTGCTCTCTCCAATAATTCGCTTTCACCGCGGCAATAGGCGAGATCGTGGTCACGGTGAACGAATAAAACCGCGCCGAACGTCTCTCGTCAGGGGCCGTGCTCTCTCCAATAATTCGCTTTCACCGCGGCAATAGGCGAGATCGTGGTCACGGTGAACGAATAAAACCGCGCCGAACGTCTCTCGTCAGGGGCCGTGCTCTCTCCAATAATTCGCTTTCACCGCGGCAATAGGCGAGATCGTGGTCACGGTGAACGAAAAAAACCGCGCCGAACGTCTCTCGTCAGGGGCCGTGCTCTCTCCAATAATTCGCTTTCACCTGGCAATAGGCGAGATCGTGGTCACGGTGAACGAATAAAACCGCGCCGAACGTCTCTCGTCAGGGGCCGTGCTCTCTCCAATAATTCGCTTTCACCGCGGCAATAGGCGAGATCGTGGTCACGGTGAACGAACAAAACCGCGCCGAACGTCTCTCGTCAGGGGCCGTGCTCTCTCCAATAATTCGCTTTCACCGCGGCAATAGGCGAGATCGTGGTCACGGTGAACGAATAAAACCGCGCCGAACGTCTCTCGTCAGGGGCCGTGCTCCCTCCAATAATTCGCTTTCACCGCGGCAATAGGCGAGATCGTGGTCACGGTGAACGAACAAAACCGCGCCGAACGTCTCTCGTCAGGGGCCGTGCTCTCTCCAATAATTCGCTTTCACCGCGGCAATAGGCGAGATCGTGGTCACGGTGAACGAATAAAACCGCGCCGAACGTCTCTCGTCAGGCGCCGTGCTCTCTCCAATAATTCGCTTTCACCGCGGCAATAGGCGAGATCGTGGTCACGGTGAACGAATAAAACCGCGCCGAACGTCTCTCGTCAGGGGCCGTGCTCTCTCCAATAATTCGCTTTCACCGCGGCAATAGGCGAGATCGTGGTCACGGTGAACGAATAAAACCGCGCCGAATGTCTCTCGTCAGGGGCCGTGCTCTCTCCAATAATTCGCTTTCACCGCGGCAATAGGCGAGATCGTGGTCATGGTGAACGAATAAAACCGCGCCGAACGTCTCTCGTCAGGGGCCGTGCTCTCTCCAATAATTCGCTTTCACCGCGGCAATAGACGAGATCGTGGTCACGGTAAACGAATAAAACCGCGCCGAACGTCTCTCGTCAGGGGCCGTGCTCTCTCCAATAATTCGCTTTTACCGCGGCAATAGGCGAGATCGTGGTCACGGTGAACGAATAAAACCGCGCCGAACGTCTCTCGTCAGGGGCCGTGCTCTCTCCAATAATTCGCTTTCACCGCGTCAATAGGCGAGATCGTGGTCACGGTGAACGAATAAAACCGTGCCGAACGTCTCTCGTCAGGGGCCGTGCTCTCTCCAATAATTCGCTTTCACCGCGGCAATACGCGAGATCGTGGTCACGGTGAACGAATAAAACCGCGCCGAAGGTCTCTCGTCAGGGGCCGTGCTCTCTCCAATAATTCGCTTTCACCGCGGCAATAGGCGAGATCGTGGTCACGGTGAACGAATAAAACCGCGCCGAACGTCTCTCGTCAGGGGCCGTGCTCTCTCCAATAATTCGCTTTCACCGCGGCAATAGGCGAGATCGTGGTCACGGTGAACGAATAAAACCGCGCCGAACGTCTCTCGTCAGGGGCCGTGCTCTCTCGAATAATTCGCTTTCACCGCGGCAATAGGCGAGATCGTGGTCACGGTGAACGAATAAAACCGCGCCGAACGTCTCTCGTCAGGGGCCGTGCTCTCTCCAATAATTTGCTTTCACCGCGGCAATAGGCGAGATCGTGGTCACGGTGAACGAATAAAACCGCGCCGAACGTCTCTCGTCAGGGGCCGTGCTCTCTCCAATAATTTGCTTTCACCGCGGCAATAGGCGAGATCGTGGTCACGGTGAACGAATAAAACCGCGCCGAACGTCTCTCGTCAGGGGCCGTGCTCTCTCCAATAATTTGCTTTCACCGCGGCAATAGGCGAGATCGTGGTCACGGTGAACGAATAAAACCGCGCCGAACGTCTCTCGTCAGGGGCCGTGATCTCTCCAATAATTCGCTTTCACCGCGGCAATAGGCGAGATCGTGGTCACGGTGAACGAATAAAACCGCGCCGAACGTCTCTCGTCAGGGGCCGTGCTCTCTCCAATAATTTGCTTTCACCGCGGCAATAGGCGAGATCGTGGTCACGGTGAACGAATAAAACCGCGCCGAACGTCTCTCGTCAGGGGCCGTGCTCTCTCCAATAATTCGCTTTCACCGCGGCAATAGGCGAGATCGTGGTCACGGTGAACGAATAAAACCGCGCCGAACGTCTCTCGTCAGGGGCCGTGCTCTCTCCAATAATTCGCTTTCACCGCGGCAATAGGCGAGATCGTGGTAACGGTGAACGAATAAAACCGCGCCGAACGTCTCTCGTCAGGGGCCGTGCTCTCTCCAATAATTCGCTTTCACCGCGGCAATAGGCGAGATCGTGGTCACGGTGAACGAATAAAACCGCGCCGAACGTCTCTCGTCAGGGGCCGTGCTCTCTCCAATAATTCGCTTTCACCGCGGCAATAGGCGAGATCGTGGTCACGGTGAACGAATAAAACCGCGCCAAAGGTCTCTCGTCAGGGGCCGTGCTCTCTCCAATAATTTGCTTTCACCGCGGCAATAGGCGAGATCGTGGTCACGGTGAACGAATAAAACCGCGCCGAACGTCTCTCGTCAGGGGCCGTGCTCTCTCCAATAATTCGCTTTCACCGCGGCAATAGGCGAGATCGTGGTAACGGTGAACGAATAAAACCGCGCCGAACGTCTCTCGTCAGGGGCCGTGCTCTCTCCAATAATTCGCTTTCACCGCGGCAATAGGCGAGATCGTGGTCACGGTGAACGAATAAAACCGCGCCGAACGTCTCTCGTCAGGGGCCGTGCTCTCTCCAATAATTCGCTTTCACCGCGGCAATAGGCGAGATCGTGGTCACGGTGAACGAATAAAACCGCGCCAAAGGTCTCTCGTCAGGGGCCGTGCTCTCTCCAATAATTTGCTTTCACCGCGGCAATAGGCGAGATCGTGGTCACGGTGAACGAATAAAACCGCGCCGAACGTCTCTCGTCAGGGGCAATGCTCTCTCCAATAATTTGCTTTCACCGCGGCAATAGGCGAGATCGTGGTCACGGTGAACGAATAAAACCGCGCCGAACGTCTCTCGTCAGGGGCCGTGCTCTCTCCAATAATTCGCTTTCACCGCGGCAATAGGCGAGATCGTGGTCACGGTGAACGAATAAAACCGCGCCGAACGTCTCTCGTCAGGGGCCGTGCTCTCTCCAATAATTCGCTTTCACCGCGGCAATAGGCGAGATCGTGGTCACGGTGAACGAATAAAACCGCGCCGAACGTCTCTCGTCAGGGGCCGTGCTCTCTCCAATAATTCGCTTTCACCGCGGCAATAGGCGAGATCGTGGTCACGGTGAACGAATAAAACCGCGCCGAACGTCTCTCGTCAGGGGCCGAGCTCTCTCCAATAATTTGCTTTCACCGCGGCAATAGGCGAGATCGTGGTCACGGTGAACGAATAAAACCGCGCCGAACGTCTCTCGTCAGGGGCCGTGCTCTCTCCAATAATTCGCTTTCACCGCGGCAATAGGCGAGATCGTGGTCACGGTGAACGAATAAAACCGCGCCGAACATCTCTCGTCAGGGGCCGTGCTCTCTCCAATAATTCGCTTTCACCGCGGCAATAGGCGAGATCGTTTTCACGGTGAACGAATAAAACCGCGCCGAACGTCTCTCGTCAGGGGCCGTGCTCTCTCCAATAATTTGCTTTCACCGCGGCAATAGGCGAGATCGTGGTCACGGTGAACGAATAAAACCGCGCCGAACGTCTCTCGTCAGGGGCCGTGCTCTCTCCAATAATTCGCTTTCACCGCGGCAATAGGCGAGATCGTGGTCACGGTGAATGAATAAAACCGCGCCGAACGTCTCTCGTCAGGGGCCGTGCTCTCTCCAATAATTCGTTTTCACCGCGGCAATAGGCGAGATCGTGGTCACGGTGAACGAATAAAACCGCGCCGAACGTCTCTCGTCAGGGGCCGTGCTCTCTCCAATAATTCGCTTTCACCGCGGCAATAGGCGAGATCGTGTTCACGGTGAACGAATAAAACCGCGCCGAACGTCTCTCGTCAGGGGCCGTGCTCTCTCCAATAATTTGCTTTCACCGCGGCAATAGGCGAGATCGTGGTCACGGTGAACGAATAAAACCGCGCCGAACGTCTCTCGTCAGGGGCCGTGCTCTCTCCAATAATTCGCTTTCACCGCGGCAATATGCGAGATCGTGGTCACGGTGAACGAATAAAACCGCGCCGAACGTCTCTCGTCAGGGGCCGTGCTCTCTCCAATAATTCGCTTTCACCGCGGCAATAGGCGAGATCGTGGTCACGGTGAACGAATAAAACCGCGCCGAATGTCTCTCGTCAGGGGCCGTGCTCTCTCCAATAATTCGCTTTCACCGCGGCAATAGGCGAGATCGTGGTCACGGTGAACGAATAAAACCGCGCCGAACGTCTCTCGTCAGGGGCCGTGCTCTCTCCAATAATTTGCTTTCACCGCGGCAATAGACGAGATCGTGGTCACGGTGAACGAATAAAACCGCGCCGAACGTCTCTCGTCAGGGGCCGTGCTCTCTCCAATAATTCGCTTTCACCGCGGCAATAGGCGAGATCGTGGTCACGGTGAACGAATAAAACCGCGCCGAACGTCTCTCGTCAGGGGCCGTGCTCTCTCCAATAATTCGCTTTCACCGCGGCAAAAGGCGAGATCGTGGTCACGGTGAACGAATAAAACCGCGCCGAACGTCTCTCGTCAGGGGCCGTGCTCTCTCCAATAATTTGCTTTCACCGCGGCAATAGGCGAGATCGTGGTCACGGTGAACGAATAAAACCGCGCCGAACGTCTCTCGTCAGGGGCCGTGCTCTCTCCAAT
Organism: Ixodes scapularis; assembly: GCF_016920785.2. Lineage (NCBI taxonomy): Eukaryota > Metazoa > Arthropoda > Arachnida > Ixodida > Ixodidae > Ixodes > Ixodes scapularis. The sequence goes on along the minus strand of NW_024610393.1, from coordinate 29,983 downwards.
AATTTGCTTTCACCGCGGCAATAGGCGAGATCGTGGACACGGTGAACGAATAAAACCGCGCCGAACGTCTCTCGTCAGGGGCCGTGCTTTCTCCAATAATTCGCTTTCACCGCGGCAATAGGCGAGATCGTGGTCACGGTGAACGAATAAAACCGCGCCGAACGTCTCTCGTCAGGGGCCGTGCTCTCTCCAATAATTCGCTTTCACCGCGGCAATAGGCGAGATCGTGGTCACGGTGAACGAATAAAACCGCGCCGAACGTCTCTCGTCAGGGGCCGTGCTCTCTCCAATAATTTGCTTTCACCGCGGCAATAGGCGAGATCGTGGTCACGGTGAACGAATAAAACCGCGCCGAACGTCTCTCGTCAGGGGCCGTGCTCTCTCCAATAATTTGCTTTCACCGCGGCAATAGGCGAGATCGTGGTCACGGTGAACGAATAAAACCGCGCCGAACGTCTCTCGTCAGGGGCCGTGCTCTCTCCAATAATTCGCTTTCACCGCGGCAATAGGGGAGATCGTGGTCACGGTGAACGAATAAAACCGCGCCGAAAGTCTCTCGTCAGGGGCCGTGCTCTCTCCAATAATTTGCTTTCACCGCGGCAATAGGCGAGATCGTGGTCACGGTGAACGAATAAAACCGCGCCGAACGTCTCTCGTCAGGGGCCGTGCTCTCTCCAATAATTCGCTTTCACCGCGGCAATAGGCGAGATCGTGGTCACGGTGAACGAATAAAACCGCGCCGAACGTCTCTTGTCAGGGCCGTGCTCTCTCCAATAATTCGCTTTCACCGCGGCAATAGGCGAGATCGTGGTCACGGTGAACGAATAAAACCGCGCCGAACGTCTCTCGTCAGGGGCCGTGCTCTCTCCAATAATTTGCTTTCACCGCGGCAATAGGCGAGATCGTGGTCACGGTGAACGAATAAAACCGCGCCGAACGTCTCTCGTCAGGGGCCGTGCTCTCTCCAATAATTCGCTTTCACCGCGGCAATAGGCGAGATCGTGGTCACGGTGAACGAATAAAACCGTGCCGAACGTCTCTCGTCAGGGGCCGTGCTCTCTCCAATAATTTGCTTTCACCGCGGCAATAGGCGAGATCGTGGTCACGGTGAAAGAATAAAACCGCGCCGAACGTCTCTCGTCAGGGGCCGTGCTGTCTCCAATAATTCGCTTTCACCGCGGCAATAGGCGAGATCGTGGTCACGGTGAACGAATAAAACCGCGCCGAACGTCTCTCGTCAGGGGCCGTGCTCTCTCCAATAATTTGCTTTCACCGCGGCAATAGGCGAGATCGTGGTCACGGTGAACGAATAAAACCGCGCCGAACGTCTCTCGTCAGGGGCCGTGCTCTCTCCAATAATTGGCTTTCACCGCGGCAATAGGCGAGATCGTGGTCACGGTGAACGAACAAAACCGCGCCGAACGTCTCTCGTCAGGGGCCGTGCTCTCTCCAATAATTCGCTTTCACCGCGGCAATAGGCGAGATCGTGGTCACGGTGAACGAATAAAACCGCGCCGAACGTCTCTCGTCAGGGGCCGTGCTCCCTCCAATAATTCTCTTTCACCGCGGCAATAGGCGAGATCGTGGTCACGGTGAACGAATAAAACCGCGCCGAACGTCTCTCGTCAGGGGCAGTGCTCTCTCCAATAATTCGCTTTCACCGCGGCAATAGGCGAGATCGTGGTCACGGTGAACGAATAAAACCGCGCCGAACGTCTCTCGTCAGGGGCCGTGCTCTCTCCAATAATTTGCTTTCACCGCGGCAATAGGCGAGATCGTGGTCACGGTGAACGAATAAAACCGCGCCGAACGTCTCTCGTCAGGGGCCGTGCTCTCTCCAATAATTCGCTTTCACCGCGGCAATAGGCGAGATCGTGGTCACGGTGAACGAATAAAACCGCGCCGAACGTCTCTCGTCAGGGGCCGTGCTCTCTCCAATAATTCGCTTTCACCGCGGCAATAGGCGAGATCGTGGTCACGGTGAACGAATAAAACCGCGCCGAACGTCTCTCGTCAGGGGCCGTGCTCTCTCCAATAATTCTCTTTCACCGCGGCAATAGGCGAGATCGTGGTCACGGTGAACGAATAAAACCGCGCCGAACGTCTCTCGTCAGGGGCCGTGCTCTCTCCAATAATTTGCTTTCACCGCGGCAATAGGCGAGATCGTGGTCACGGTGAACGAATAAAACCGCGCCGAACGTCTCTCGTCAGGGGCCGTGCTCTCTCCAATAATTCGCTTTCACCGCGGCAATAGGCGGGATCGTGGTCACGGTGAACGAATAAAACCGCGCCGAATGTCTCTCGTCAGGGGCCGTGCTCTCTCCAATAATTCGCTTTCACCGCGGCAATAGGCGAGATCGTGGTCACGGTGAACGAATAAAACCGCGCCGAACGTCTCTCGTCAGGGGCCGTGCTCTCTCCAATAATTTGCTTTCACCGCGGCAATAGACGAGATCGTGGTCACGGTGAACGAATAAAACCGCGCCGAACGTCTCTCGTCAGGGGCCGTGCTCTCTCCAATAATTCGCTTTCACCGCGGCAATAGGCGAGATCGTGGTCACGGTGAACGAATAAAACCGCGCCGAACGTCTCTCGTCAGGGGCCGTGCTCTCTCCAATAATTCGCTTTCACCGCGGCAATAGGCGAGATCGTGGTCACGGTGAACGAATAAAACCGCGCCGAACGTCTCTCGTCAGGGGCCGTGCTCTCTCCAATAATTTGCTTTCACCGCGGCAATAGGCGAGATCGTGGTTACGGTGAACGAATAAAACCGCGCCGAACGTCTCTCGTCAGGGGCCGTGCTCTCTCCAATAATTTGCTTTCACCGCGGCAATAGGCGAGATCGTGGTCACGGTGAACGAATAAAACCGCGCCGAACGTCTCTCGTCAGGGGCCGTGCTCTCTCCAATAATTCGCTTTCACCGCGGCAATAGGCGAGATCGTGGTCACGGTGAACGAATAAAACCGCGCCGAACGTCTCTCGTCAGGGGCCGTGCTCTCTCCAATAATTCGCTTTCACCGCGGCAATAGGCGAGATCGTGGTCACGGTGAACGAATAAAACCGCGCCGAACGTCTCTCGTCAGGGGCCGTGCTCTCTCCAATAATTTGCTTTCACCGCGGCAATAGGCGAGATCGTGGACACGGTGAACGAATAAAACCGCGCCGAACGTCTCTCGTCAGGGGCCGTGCTCTCTCCAATAATTTGCTTTCACCGCGGCAATAGGCGAGATCGTGGTCACGGTGAACGAATAAAACCGCGCCGAACGTCTCTCGTCAGGGGCCGTGCTCTCTCCAATAATTCGCTTTCACCGCGGCAATAGGCGAGATCGTGGTCACGGTGAACGAATAAAACCGCGCCGAACGTCTCTCGTCAGGGGCCGTGCTCTCTCCAATAATTCGCTTTCACCGCGGCAATAGGCGAGATCGTGGTCACGGTGAACGAATAAAACCGCGCCGAACGTCTCTCGTCAGGGGCCGTGCTCTCTCCAATAATTCGCTTTCACCGCGGCAATAGGCGAGATCGTGGTCACGGTGAACCAATAAAACCGCGCCGAACATCTCTCGTCAGGGGCCGTGCTCTCTCCAATAATTCGCTTTCACCGCGGCAATAGGCGAGATCGTGGTCACGGTGAACGAATAAAACCGCGCCGAACGTCTCTCGTCAGGGGCCGAGCTCTCTCCAATAATTTGCTTTCACCGCGGCAATAGGCGAGATCGTGGTCACGGTGAACGAATAAAACCGCGCCGAACGTCTCTCGTCAGGGGCCGTGCTCTCTCCAATAATTCGCTTTCACCGCGGCAATAGGCGAGATCGTGGTCACGGTGAACGAATAAAACCGCGCCGAACGTCTCTCGTCAGGGGCCGTGCTCTCTCCAATAATTCTCTTTCACCGCGGCAATAGGCGAGATCGTGGTCACGGTGAACGAATAAAACCGCGCCGAACGTCTCTCGTCAGGGGCCGTGCTCTCTCCAATAATTTGCTTTCACCGCGGCAATAGGCGAGATCGTGGTCACGGTGAACGAATAAAACCGCGCCGAACGTCTCTCGTCAGGGGCCGTGCTCTCTCCAATAATTTGCTTTCACCGCGGCAATAGGCGAGATCGTGGTCACGGTGAACGAATAAAACCGCGCCGAACGTCTCTCGTCAGGGGCCGTGCTCTCTCCAATAATTCGCTTTCACCGCGGCAATAGGGGAGATCGTGGTCACGGTGAACGAATAAAACCGCGCCGAACGTCTCTCGTCATGGGCCGTGCTCTCTCCAATAATTTGCTTTCACCGCGGCAATAGGCGAGATCGTGGTCACGGTGAACGAATAAAACCGCTCCGAACGTCTCTCGTCAGGGGCCGTGCTCTCTCCAATAATTCGCTTTCACCGCGGCAATAGGCGAGATCGTGGTCACGGTGAACGAATAAAACCGCGCCGAACGTCTCTTGTCAGGGCCGTGCTCTCTCCAATAATTCGCTTTCACCGCGGCAATAGGCGAGATCGTGGTCACGGTGAACGAATAAAACCGCGCCGAACGTCTCTCGTCAGGGGCCGTGCTCTCTCCAATAATTTGCTTTCACCGCGGCAATAGGCGAGATCGTGGTCACGGTGAACGAATAAAACCGCGCCGAACGTCTCTCGTCAGGGGCCGTGCTCTCTCCAATAATTCGCTTTCACCGCGGCAATAGGCGAGATCGTGGTCACGGTGAACGAATAAAACCGTGCCGAACGTCTCTCGTCAGGGGCCGTGCTCTCTCCAATAATTTGCTTTCACCGCGGCAATAGGCGAGATCGTGGTCACGGTGAACGAATAAAACCGCGCCGAACGTCTCTCGTCAGGGGCCGTGCTCTCTCCAATAATTCGCTTTCACCGCGGCAATAGGCGAGATCGTGGTCACGGTGAACGAATAAAACCGCGCCGAACGTCTCTCGTCAGGGGCCGTGCTCTCTCCAATAATTTGCTTTCACCGCGGCAATAGGCGAGATCGTGGTCACGGTGAACGAATAAAACCGCGCCGAACGTCTCTCGTCAGGGGCCGTGCTCTCTCCAATAATTGGCTTTCACCGCGGCAATAGGCGAGATCGTGGTCACGGTGAACGAACAAAACCGCGCCGAACGTCTCTCGTCAGGGGCCGTGCTCTCTCCAATGATTCGCTTTCACCGCGGCAATAGGCGAGATCGTGGTCACGGTGAACGAATAAAACCGCGCCGAACGTCTCTCGTCAGGGGCCGTGCTCCCTCCAATAATTCGCTTTCACCGCGGCAATAGGCGAGATCGTGGTCACGGTGAACGAATAAAACCGCGCCGAACGTCTCTCGTCAGGGGCTGTGCTCTCTCCAATAATTCGCTTTCACCGCGGCAATAGGCGAGATCGTGGTCACGGTGAACGAATAAAACCGCGCCGAACGTCTCTCGTCAGGGGCCGTGCTCTCTCCAATAATTTGCTTTCACCGCGGCAATAGGCGAGATCGTGGTCACGGTGAACGAATAAAACCGCGCCGAACGTCTCTCGTCAGGGGCCGCGCTGTCTCCAATAATTCGCTTTCACCGCGGCAATAGGCGAGATCGTGGTCACGGTGAACGAATAAAACCGCGCCAAACGTCTCTCGTCAGGGGCCGTGCTCTCTCCAATAATTCGCTTTTACCGCGGCAATAGGCGAGATCGTGGTCACGGTGAACGAATAAAACCGCGCCGAACGTCTCTCGTCAGGGGCCGTGCTCTCTCCAATAATTCTCTTTCACCGCGGCAATAGGCGAGATCGTGGTCACGGTGAACGAATAAAACCGCGCCGAACGTCTCTCGTCAGGGGCCGTGCTCTCTCCAATAATTTGCTTTCACCGCGGCAATAGGCGGGATCGTGGTCACGGTGAACGAATAAAACCGCGCCGAACGTCTCTCGTCAGGGGCCGTGCTCTCTCCAATAATTCGCTTTCACCGCGGCAATAGGCGAGATCGTGGTCACGGTGAACGAATAAAACCGCGCCGAACATCTCTCGTCAGGGGCCGTGCTCTCTCCAATAATTCGCTTTCACCGCGGCAATAGGCGAGATCGTGGTCACGGTGAACGAATAAAACCGCGCCGAACGTCTCTCGTCAGGGGCCGAGCTCTCTCCAATAATTTGCTTTCACCGCGGCAATAGGCGAGATCGTGGTCACGGTGAACGAATAAAACCGCGCCGAACGTCTCTCGTCAGGGGCCGTGCTCTCTCCAATAATTCGCTTTCACCGCGGCAATAGGCGAGATCGTGGTCACGGTGAACGAATAAAACCGCGCCGAACGTCTCTCGTCAGGAGCCGTGCTCTCTCCAATAATTCGCTTTCACCGTGGCAATAGGCGAGATCGTGGTCACGGTGAACGAATAAAACCGCGCCGAACGTCTCTCGTCAGGGGCCGTGCTCTCTCCAATAATTCGCTTTCACCGCGGCAATAGGCGAGATCGTGGTCACGGTGAACGAATAAAACCGCGCCGAACGTCTCTCGTCAGGGGCCGTGCTCTCTCCAATAATTTGCTTTCACCGCGGCAATAGGCGAGATCGTGGTCACGGTGACCGAATAAAACCGCGCCGAACGTCTCTCGTCAGGGGCCGTGCTCTCTCCAATAATTCGCTTTCACCGCGGCAATAGGCGAGATCGTGGTCACGGTGAACGAATAAAACCGCGCCGAACGTCTCTCGTCAGGGGCCGTGCTCTCTCCAATAATTCGCTTTCACCGCGGCAATAGGCGAGATCGTGGTCACGGTGAACGAATAAAACCGCGCCGAACGTCTCTCGTCAGGGGCCGTGCTCTCTCCAATAATTCTCTTTCACCGCGGCAATAGGCGAGATCGTGGTCACGGTGAACGAATAAAACCGCGCCGAACGTCTCTCGTCAGGGGCCGTGCTCTCTCCAATAATTTGCTTTCACCGCGGCAATAGGCGAGATCGTGGTCACGGTGAACGAATAAAACCGCGCCGAACGTCTCTCGTCAGGGGCCGTGCTCTCTCCAATAATTCGCTTTCACCGCGGCAATAGGCGAGATCGTGGTCACGGTGAACGAATAAAACCGCGCCGAACATCTCTCGTCAGGGGCCGTGCTCTCTCCAATAATTCGCTTTCACCGCGGCAATAGGCGAGATCGTGGTCACGGTGAACGAATAAAACCGCGCCGAACGTCTCTCGTCAGGGGCCGAGCTCTCTCCAATAATTTGCTTTCACCGCGGCAATAGGCGAGATCGTGGTCACGGTGAACGAATAAAACCGCGCCGAACGTCTCTCGTCAGGGGCCGTGCTCTCTCCAATAATTCGCTTTCACCGCGGCAATAGGCGAGATCGTGGTCACGGTGAACGAATAAAACCGCGCCGAACGTCTCTCGTCAGGGGCCGTGCTCTCTCCAATAATTCGCTTTCACCGCGGCAATAGGCGAGATCGTGGTCACGGTGAACGAATAAAACCGCGCCGAACGTCTCTCGTCAGGGGCCGTGCTCTCTCCAATAATTTGCTTTCACCGCGGCAATAGGCGAGATCGTGGTCACGGTGAACGAATAAAACCGCGCCGAACGTCTCTCGTCAGGGGCCGTGCTCTCTCCAATAATTCGCTTTCACCGCGGCAATAGGCGAGATCGTGGTCACGCTGAACGAATAAAACCGCGCCGAACGTCTCTCGTCAGGGGCCGTGCTCTCTCCAATAATTCGCTTTCACCGCGGCAATAGGCGAGATCGTGGTCACGGTGAACGAATAAAACCGCGCCGAATGTCTCTCGTCAGGGGCCGTGCTCTCTCCAATAATTCGCTTTCACCGCGGCAATAGGCGAGATCGTGGTCACGGTGAACGAATAAAACCGCGCCGAACGTCTCTCGTCAGGGGCCGTGCTCTCTCCAATAATTTGCTTTCACCGCGGCAATAGGCGAGATCGTGGTCACGGTGAACGAATAAAACCGCGCCGAACGTCTCTCGTCAGGGGCCGTGCTCTCTCCAATATATCGCTTTCACCGCGGCAATAGGCGAGATCGTGGTCACGGTGAACGAATAAAACCGCGCCGAACGTCTCTCGTCAGAGGCCGTGCTCTCTCCAATAATTTCTTTCACCGCGGCAATAGGCGAGATCGTGGTCACGGTGAACGAATAAAACCGCGCCGAACGTCTCTCGTCAGGGGCCGTGCTCTCTCCAATAATTCGCTTTCACCGCGGCAATAGGCGAGATCGTGGTCACGGTGAACGAATAAAACCGCGCCGAACGTCTCTCGTCAGGGGCCGTGCTCTCTCCAATAATTCGCTTTCACCGCGGCAATAGGCGAGATCGTGGTCACGGTGAACGAATAAAACCGCGCCGAACGTCTCTCGTCAGGGGCCGTGCTCTCTCCAATAATTTGCTTTCACCGCGGCAATAGGCGAGATCGTGGTCACGGTGAACGAATAAAACCGCGCCGAACGTCTCTCGTCAGGGGCCGTGCTCTCTCCAATAATTTGCTTTCACCGCGGCAATAGGCGAGATCGTGGTCACGGTGAACGAATAAAACCGCGCCGAACGTCTCTTGTCAGGGGCCGTGCTCTCTCCAATAATTCGCTTTCACCGCGGCAATAGGCGAGATCGTGGTCACGGTGAACGAATAAAACCGCGCCGAACGTCTCTCGTCAGGGGCCGTGCTCTCTCCAATAATTTGCTTTCACCGCGGCAATAGGCGAGATCGTGGTCACGGTGAACGAATAAAACCGCGCCGAACGTCTCTCGTCAGGGGCCGTGCTCTCTCCAATAATTCGCTTTCACCGCGGCAATAGGCGAGATCGTGGTCACGGTGAACGAATAAAACCGCGCCGAACGTCTCTCGTCAGGGCCGTGCTCTCTCCAATAATTCGCTTTCACCGCGGCAATAGGCGAGATCGTGGTCACGGTGAACGAATAAAACCGCGCCGAACGTCTCTCGTCAGGGGCCGTGCTCTCTCCAATAATTTGCTTTCACCGCGGCAATAGGCGAGATCGTGGTCACGGTGAACGAATAAAACCGCGCCGAACGTCTCTCGTCAGGGGCCGTGCTCTCTCCAATAATTCGCTTTCACCGCGGCAATAGGCGAGATCGTGGTCACGGTGAACGAATAAAACCGCACCGAACGTCTCTCGTCAGGGGCCGTGCTCTCTCCAATAATTTGCTTTCACCGCGGCAATAGGCGAGATCGTGGTCACGGTGAACGAATAAAACCGCGCCGAACGTCTCTCGCCAGGGGCCGTGCTCTCTCCAATAATTCGCTTTCACCGCGGCAATAGGCGAGATCGTGGTCACGGTGAACGAATAAAACCGCGCCGAACGTCTCTCGTCAGGGGCCGTGCTCTCTCCAATAATTTGCTTTCACCGCGGCAATAGGCGAGATCGTGGTCACGGTGAACGAATAAAACCGCGCCGAACGTCTCTCGTCAGGGGCCGTGCTCTCTCCAATAATTCGTTTTCACCGCGGCAATAGGCGAGATCGTGGTCACGGTGAACGAACAAAACCGCGCCGAACGTCTCTCGTCAGGGGCCGTGCTCTCTCCAATAATTCGCTTTCACCGCGGCAATAGGCGAGATCGTGGTCACGGTGAACGAATAAAACCGCGCCGAACGTCTCTCGTCAGGGGCCGTGCTCCCTCCAATAATTCGCTTTCACCGCGGCAATAGGCGAGATCGTGGTCACGGTGAACGAACAAAACCGCGCCGAACGTCTCTCGTCAGGGGCCGTGCTCTCTCCAATAATTCGCTTTCACCGCTGCAATAGGCGAGATCGTGGTCACGGTGAACGAATAAAACCGCGCCGAACGTCTCTCGTCAGGGGCCGTGCTCCCTCCAATAATTCGCTTTCACCGCGTCAATAGGCGAGATCGTGGTCACGGTGAACGAATAAAACCGCGCCGAACGTCTCTCGTCAGGGGCCGTGCTCTCTCCAATAATTCGCTTTCACCGCGGCAATAGGCGAGATCGTGGTCACGGTGAACGAATAAAACCGCGCCGAACGTCTCTCGTCAGGGGCCGTGCTCTCTCCAATAATTCGCTTTCACCGCGGCAATAGGCGAGATCGTGGTCACGGTGAACGAATAAAACCGCGCCGAACGTCTCTCGTCAGGGGCCGTGCTCTCTCCAATAATTCGCTTTCACCGCGGCAATAGGCGAGATCGTGGTCATGGTGAACGAAATAAACCGCGCCGAACGTCTCTCGTCAGGAACCGTGCTCTCTCCAATAATTCGCTTTCACCGCGGCAATAGGCGAGATCGTGGTCACGGTGAACGAATAAAACCGCGCCGAACGTCTCTCGTCAGGGGCCGTGCTCTCTCCAACAATTCGCTTTCACCGCGGCAATAGGCGAGATCGTGGTCACGGTGAACGAATAAAACCGCGCCGAACGTCTCTCGTCAGGGGCCGTGCTCTCTCCAATAATTCGCTCTCACCGCGGCAATAGGCGAGATCGTGGTCACGGTGAGCGAATAAAACCGCGGCGAACGTCTCTCGTCAGGGGCCGTGCTCTCTCCAATAATTCGCTTTCACCGCGGCAATAGGCGAGATCGTGGTCACGGTGAACGAATAAAACCGCGCCGAACGTCTCTCGTCAGGGGCCGTGCTCTCTCCAATAATTCGCTTTCACCGCGGCAATAGGCGAGATCGTGGTCACGGTGAACGAACAAAACCGCGCCGAACGTCTCTCGTCAGGGGCCGTGCTCTCTCCAATAATTCGCTTTCACCGCGGCAATAGGCGAGATCGTGGTCACGGTGAACGAATAAAACCGCGCCGAACGTCTCTCGTCAGGGGCCGTGCTCCCTCCAATAATTCGCTTTCACCGCGGCAATAGGCGAGATCGTGGTCACGGTGAACGAATAAAACCGCGCCGAACGTCTCTCGTCAAGGGCCGTGCTCCCTCCAATAATTTGCTTTCACCGCGGCAATAGGCGAGATCGTGGTCACGGTGAACGAATAAAACTGCGCCGAACGTCTCTCGTCAGGGGCCGTGCTCTCTCCAATAATTCGCTTTCACCGCGGCAATAGGCGAGATCGTGGTCACGGTGAACGAATAAAACCGCGCCGAACGTCTCTCGTCAGGGGCCGTGCTCTCTCCAATAATTCGCTTTCACCGCGGCAATAGGCGAGATCGTGGTCACGGTGAACGAATTAAACCGCGCCGAACGTCTCTCGTCAGGGGCCGTGCTCTCTCCAATAATTCGCTTTCACCGCGGCAATAGGCGAGATCGTGGTCACGGTGAACGAATAAAACCGCGCCGAATGTCTCTCGTCAGGGGCCGTGCTCTCTCCAATAATTCGCTTTCACCGCGGCAATAGGCGAGATCGTGGTCACGGTGAACGAATAAAACCGCGCCGAACGTCTCTCGTCAGGGGCCGTGCTCTCTCCAATAATTCGCTTTCACCGCGGCAATAGGCGAGATCGTGGTCACGGTGAACGAATAAAACCGCGCCGAACGTCTCTCGTCAGGGGCCGTGCTCTCTCCAATAATTCGCTTTCACCGCGGCAATAGGCGAGATCGTGGTCACGGTAAACGAATAAAACCGCGCCGAACGTCTCTCGTCAGGGGCCGTGCTCTCTCCAATAATTCGCTTTCACCGCGGCAATAGGCGAGATCGTGGTCACAGTGAACGAATAAAACCGCGCCGAACGTCTCTCGTCAGGGGCCGTGCTCTCTCCAATAATTCGCTTTCACCGCGGCAATAGGCGAGATCGTGGTCACGGTGAACGAATAAAACCGTGCCGAACGTCTCTCGTCAGGGGCCGTGCTCTCTCCAATAATTCGCTTTCACCGCGGCAATACGCGAGATCGTGGTCACGGTGAACGAATAAAACCGCGCCGAACGTCTCTCGTCAGGGGCCGTGCTCTCTCCAATAATTCGCTTTCACCGCGGCAATAGGCGAGATCGTGGTCACGGTGAACGAATAAAACCGCGCCGAACGTCTCTCGTCAGGGGCCGTGCTCTCTCCAATAATTCGCTTTCACCGCGGCAATAGGCGAGATCGTGGTCACGGTGAACGAATAAAACCGCGCCGAACGTCTCTCGTCAGGGGCCGTGCTCTCTCCAATAATTCGCTTTCACCGCGGCAATAGGCGAGATCGTGGTCACGGTGAACGAATAAAACCGCGCCGAATGTCTCTCGTCAGGGGCCGTGCTCTCTCCAATAATTCGCTTTCACCGCGGCAATAGGCGAGATCGTGGTCACGGTGAACGAATAAAACCGCGCCGAACGTCTCTCGTCAGGGGCCGTGCTCTCTCCAATAATTCGCTTTCACCGCGGCAATAGGCGAGATCGTGGTCACGGTGAACGAATAAAACCGCGCCGAACGTCTCTCGTCAGGGGCCGTGCTCTCTCCAATAATTTGCTTTCACCGCGGCAATAGGCGAGATCGTGGTCACGGTGAACGAATAAAACCGCGCCGAACGTCTCTCGTCAGGGGCCGTGCTCTCTCCAATAATTTGCTTTCACCGCGGCAATAGGCGAGATCGTGGTCACGGTGAACGAATAAAACCGCGCCGAACGTCTCTCGTCAGGGGCCGTGCTCTCTCCAATAATTTGCTTTCACCGCGGCAATAGGCGAGATCGTGGTCACGGTGAACGAATAAAACCGCGCCGAACGTCTCTCGTCAGGGGCCGTGCTCTCTCCAATAATTCGCTTTCACCGCGGCAATAGGCGAGATCGTGGTCACGGTAAACGAATAAAACCGCGCCGAACGTCTCTCGTCAGGGGCCGTGCTCTCTCCAATAATTCGCTTTCACCGCGGCAATAGGCGAGATCGTGGTCACAGTGAACGAATAAAACCGCGCCGAACGTCTCTCGTCAGGGGCCGTGCTCTCTCCAATAATTCGCTTTCACCGCGGCAATAGGCGAGATCGTGGTCACGGTGAACGAATAAAACCGTGCCGAACGTCTCTCGTCAGGGGCCGTGCTCTCTCCAATAATTCGCTTTCACCGCGGCAATACGCGAGATCGTGGTCACGGTGAACGAATAAAACCGCGCCGAACGTCTCTCGTCAGGGGCCGTGCTCTCTCCAATAATTCGCTTTCACCGCGGCAATAGGCGAGATCGTGGTCACGGTGAACGAATAAAACCGCGCCGAACGTCTCTCGTCAGGGGCCGTGCTCTCTCCAATAATTCGCTTTCACCGCGGCAATAGGCGAGATCGTGGTCACGGTGAACGAATAAAACCGCGCCGAACGTCTCTCGTCAGGGGCCGTGCTCTCTCCAATAATTCGCTTTCACCGCGGCAATAGGCGAGATCGTGGTCACGGTGAACGAATAAAACCGCGCCGAATGTCTCTCGTCAGGGGCCGTGCTCTCTCCAATAATTCGCTTTCACCGCGGCAATAGGCGAGATCGTGGTCACGGTGAACGAATAAAACCGCGCCGAACGTCTCTCGTCAGGGGCCGTGCTCTCTCCAATAATTCGCTTTCACCGCGGCAATAGGCGAGATCGTGGTCACGGTGAACGAATAAAACCGCGCCGAACGTCTCTCGTCAGGGGCCGTGCTCTCTCCAATAATTTGCTTTCACCGCGGCAATAGGCGAGATCGTGGTCACGGTGAACGAATAAAACCGCGCCGAACGTCTCTCGTCAGGGGCCGTGCTCTCTCCAATAATTTGCTTTCACCGCGGCAATAGGCGAGATCGTGGTCACGGTGAACGAATAAAACCGCGCCGAACGTCTCTCGTCAGGGGCCGTGCTCTCTCCAATAATTTGCTTTCACCGCGGCAATAGGCGAGATCGTGGTCACGGTGAACGAATAAAACCGCGCCGAACGTCTCTCGTCAGGGGCCGTGCTCTCTCCAATAATTCGCTTTCACCGCGGCAATAGGCGAGATCGTGGTCACGGTGAACGAATAAAACCGCGCCGAACGTCTCTCGTCAGGGGCCGTGCTCTCTCCAATAATTTGCTTTCACCGCGGCAATAGGCGAGATCGTGGTCACGGTGAACGAATAAAAGCGCGAAGAACGTCTCTCGTCAGGGGCCGTGCTCTCCCCAATAATTCGCTTTCACCGCGGCAATAGGCGAGATCGTGGTCACGGTGAACGAATAAAACCGCGCCGAACGTCTCTCGTCAGGGGCCGTGCTCTCTCCAATAATTTGCTTTCACCGCGGCCATAGGCGAGATCGTGGTCACGGTGAACGAATAAAACCGCGCCGAACGTCTCTCGTCAGGGGCCGTGCTCTCTCCAATAATTCGCTTTCACCGCGGCAATAGGCGAGATCGTGGTCACGGTGAACAAATAAAACCGCGCCGAACGTCTCTCGTCAGGGGCCGTGCTCTCTCCAATAATTTGCTTTCACCGCGGCAATAGGCGAGATCGGGGTCACGGTGAACGAATAAAACCGCGCCGAACGTCTCTCGTCAGGGGCCGTGCTCTCTCCAATAATTCGCTTTCACCGCGGCAATAGGCGAGATCGTGGTCACGGTGAACGAATAAAACCGCGCCGAACGTCTCTCGTCAGGGGCCGTGCTCTCTCCAATAATTCGCTTTCACCGCGGCAATAGGCGAGATCGTGGTAACGGTGAACGAATAAAACCGCGCCGAACGTCTCTCGTCAGGGGCCGTGCTCTCTCCAATAATTCGCTTTTACCGCGGCAATAGGCTAGATCGTGGTCACGGTGAACGAATAAAACCGCGCCGAACGTCTCTCGTCAGGGGCCGTGCTCTCTCCAATAATTCGCTTTCACCGCGGCAATAGGCGAGATCGTGGTCACGGTGAACGAATAAAACCGCGCCGAACGTCTCTCGTCAGGGGCCGTGCTCTCTCCAATAATTTGCTTTCACCGCGGCAATAGGCGAGATCGTGGTCACGGTGAACGAATAAAACCGCGCCGAACGTCTCTCGTCAGGGGCCGTGCTCTCTCCAATAATTCGCTTTCACCGCGGCAATAGGCGAGATCGTGGTCACGGTGAACGAACAAAACCGCGCCGAACGTCTCTCGTCAGGGGCCGTGCTCTCTCCAACAATTCGCTTTCACCGCGGCAATAGGCGAGATCGTGGTCACGGTGAACGAATAAAACCGCGCCGAACGTCTCTCGTCAGGGGCCGTGCTCTCTCCAATAATTCGCTTTCACCGCGGCAATAGGCGAGATCGTGGTCACGGTGAACGAATAAAACCGCGCCGAACGTCTCTCGTCAGGGGCCGTGCTCTCTCCAACAATTCGCTTTCACCGCGGCAATAGGCGAGATCGTGGTCACGGTGAACGAATAAAACCGCGCCGAACGTCTCTCGTCAGGGGCCGTGCTCTCTCCAATAATTCGCTCTCACCGCGGCAATAGGCGAGATCGTGGTCACGGTGAACGAATAAAACCGCGGCGAACGTCTCTCGTCAGGGGCCGTGCTCTCTCCAATAATTCGCTTTCACCGCGGCAATAGGCGAGATCGTGGTCACGGTGAACGAATAAAACCGCGCCGAACGTCTCTCGTCAGGGGCCGTGCTCTCTCCAATAATTCGCTTTCACCGCGGCAATAGGCGAGATCGTGGTCACGGTGAACGAACAAAACCGCGCCGAACGTCTCTCGTCAGGGGCCGTGCTCTCTCCAATAATTCGCTTTCACCGCGGCAATAGGCGAGATCGTGGTCACGGTGAACGAATAAAACCGCGCCGAACGTCTCTCGTCAGGGGCCGTGCTCCCTCCAATAATTCGCTTTCACCGCGGCAATAGGCGAGATCGTGGTCACGGTGAACGAATAAAACCGCGCCGAACGTCTCTCGTCAGGGGCCGTGCTCTCTCCAATAATTCGCTTTCACCGCGGCAATAGGCGAGATCGTGGTCACGGTGAACGAATAAAACCGCGCCGAACGTCTCTCGTCAGGGGCCGTGCTCTCTCCAATAATTCGCTTTCACCGCGGCAATAGGCGAGATCGTGGTCACGGTGAACGAATAAAACCGCGCCGAACGTCTCTCGTCAGGGGCCGTGCTCTCTCCAATAATTTGCTTTCACCGCGGCAATAGGCGAGATCGTGGTCACGGTGAACGAATAAAACTGCGCCGAACGTCTCTCGTCAGGGGCCGTGCTCTCTCCAATAATTTGCTTTCACCGCGGCAATAGGCGAGATCGTGGTCACGGTGAACGAATAAAACCGCGCCGAACGTCTCTCGTCAGGGGCCGTGCTCTCTCCAATAATTCGCTTTCACCGCGGCAATAGGCGAGATCGTGGTCACGGTGAACGAATAAAACCGCGCCGAACGTCTCTCGTCAGGGGCCGTGCTCTCTCCAATAATTCGCTTTCACCGCGGCAATAGGCGAGATCGTGGTCACGGTGAACGAATAAAAGCGCGAAGAACGTCTCTCGTCAGGGGCCGTGCTCTCTCCAATAATTCGCTTTCACCGCGGCAATAGGCGAGATCGTGGTCACGGTGAACGAATAAAACCGCGCCGAACGTCTCTCGTCAGGGGCCGTGCTCTCTCCAATAATTTGCTTTCACCGCGGCCATAGGCGAGATCGTGGTCACGGTGAACGAATAAAACCGCGCCGAACGTCTCTCGTCAGGGGCCGTGCTCTCTCCAATAATTCGCTTTCACCGCGGCAATAGGCGAGATCGTGGTCACGGTGAACAAATAAAACCGCGCCGAACGTCTCTCGTCAGGGGCCGTGCTCTCTCCAATAATTTGCTTTCACCGCGGCAATAGGCGAGATCGGGGTCACGGTGAACGAATAAAACCGCGCCGAACGTCTCTCGTCAGGGGCCGTGCTCTCTCCAATAATTCGCTTTCACCGCGGCAATAGGCGAGATCGTGGTCACGGTGAACGAATAAAACCGCGCCGAACGTCTCTCGTCAGGGGCCGTGCTCTCTCCAATAATTCGCTTTCACCGCGGCAATAGGCGAGATCGTGGTAACGGTGAACGAATAAAACCGCGCCGAACGTCTCTCGTCAGGGGCCGTGCTCTCTCCAATAATTCGCTTTTACCGCGGCAATAGGCTAGATCGTGGTCACGGTGAACGAATAAAACCGCGCCGAACGTCTCTCGTCAGGGGCCGTGCTCTCTCCAATAATTCGCTTTCACCGCGGCAATAGGCGAGATCGTGGTCACGGTGAACGAATAAAACCGCGCCGAACGTCTCTCGTCAGGGGCCGTGCTCTCTCCAATAATTTGCTTTCACCGCGGCAATAGGCGAGATCGTGGTCACGGTGAACGAATAAAACCGCGCCGAACGTCTCTCGTCAGGGGCCGTGCTCTCTCCAATAATTCGCTTTCACCGCGGCAATAGGCGAGATCGTGGTCACGGTGAACGAACAAAACCGCGCCGAACGTCTCTCGTTAGGGGCCGTGCTCTCTCCAACAATTCGCTTTCACCGCGGCAATAGGCGAGATCGTGGTCACGGTGAACGAATAAAACCGCGCCGAACGTCTCTCGTCAGGGGCCGTGCTCTCTCCAATAATTCGCTTTCACCGCGGCAATAGGCGAGATCGTGGTCACGGTGAACGAATAAAACCGCGCCGAACGTCTCTCGTCAGGGGCCGTGCTCTCTCCAACAATTCGCTTTCACCGCGGCAATAGGCGAGATCGTGGTCACGGTGAACGAATAAAACCGCGCCGAACGTCTCTCGTCAGGGGCCGTGCTCTCTCCAATAATTCGCTCTCACCGCGGCAATAGGCGAGATCGTGGTCACGGTGAACGAATAAAACCGCGGCGAACGTCTCTCGTCAGGGGCCGTGCTCTCTCCAATAATTCGCTTTCACCGCGGCAATAGGCGAGATCGTGGTCACGGTGAACGAATAAAACCGCGCCGAACGTCTCTCGTCAGGGGCCGTGCTCTCTCCAATAATTCGCTTTCACCGCGGCAATAGGCGAGATCGTGGTCACGGTGAACGAACAATACCGCGCCGAACGTCTCTCGTCAGGGGCCGTGCTCTCTCCAATAATTCGCTTTCACCGCGGCAATAGGCGAGATCGTGGTCACGGTGAACGAATAAAACCGCGCCGAACGTCTCTCGTCAGGGGCCGTGCTCCCTCCAATAATTCGCTTTCACCGCGGCAATAGGCGAGATCGTGGTCACGGTGAACGAATAAAACCGCGCCGAACGTCTCTCGTCAGGGGCCGTGCTCTCTCCAATAATTCGCTTTCACCGCGGCAATAGGCGAGATCGTGGTCACGGTGAACGAATAAAACCGCGCCGAACGTCTCTCGTCAGGGGCCGTGCTCTCTCCAATAATTCGCTTTCACCGCGGCAATAGGCGAGATCGTGGTCACGGTGAACGAATAAAACCGCGCCGAACGTCTCTCGTCAGGGGCCGTGCTCTCTCCAATAATTTGCTTTCACCGCGGCAATAGGCGAGATCGTGGTCACGGTGAACGAATAAAACTGCGCCGAACGTCTCTCGTCAGGGGCCGTGCTCTCTCCAATAATTTGCTTTCACCGCGGCAATAGGCGAGATCGTGGTCACGGTGAACGAATAAAACCGCGCCGAACGTCTCTCGTCAGGGGCCGTGCTCTCTCCAATAATTCGCTTTCACCGCGGCAATAGGCGAGATCGTGGTCACGGTGAACGAATAAAACCGCGCCGAACGTCTCTCGTCAGGGGCCGTGCTCTCTCCAATAATTCGCTTTCACCGCGGCAATAGGCGAGATCGTGGTCACGGTGAACGAATAAAACCACGCCGAACGTCTCTCGTCAGGGGCCGTGCTCTCTCCAATAATTTGCTTTCACCGCGGCAATAGGCGAGATCGTGGTCACGGTGAACGAATAAAACCGCGCCGAACGTCTCTCGTCAGGGGCCGTGCTCTCTCCAATAATTTGCTTTCACCGCGGCAATAGGCGAGATCGTGGTCACGGTGAACGAATAAAACCGCGCCGAACGTCTCTTGTCAGGGGCCGTGCTCTCTCCAATAATTCGCTTTCACCGCGGCAATAGGCGAGATCGTGGTCACGGTGAACGAATAAAACCGCGCCGAACGTCTCTCGTCAGGGGCCGTGCTCTCTCCAATAATTCGCTTTCACCGCGGCAATAGGCGAGATCGTGGTCACGGTGAACGAATAAAACCGCGCCGAACGTCTCTCGTCAGGGCCGTGCTCTCTCCAATAATTCGCTTTCACCGCGGCAATAGGCGAGATCGTGGTCACGGTGAACGAATAAAACCGCGCCGAACGTCTCTCGTCAGGGGCCGTGCTCTCTCCAATAATTTGCTTTCACCGCGGCAATAGGCGAGATCGTGGTCACGGTGAACGAATAAAACCGCGCCGAACGTCTCTCGTCAGGGGCCGTGCTCTCTCCAATAATTCGCTTTCACCGCGGCAATAGGCGAGATCGTGGTCACGGTGAACGAATAAAACCGCACCGAACGTCTCTCGTCAGGGGCCGTGCTCTCTCCAATAATTTGCTTTCACCGCGGCAATAGGCGAGATCGTGGTCACGGTGAACGAATAAAACCGCGCCGAACGTCTCTCGCCAGGGGCCGTGCTCTCTCCAATAATTCGCTTTCACCGCGGCAATAGGCGAGATCGTGGTCACGGTGAACGAATAAAACCGCGCCGAACGTCTCTCGTCAGGGGCCGTGCTCTCTCCAATAATTTGCTTTCACCGCGGCAATAGGCGAGATCGTGGTCACGGTGAACGAATTAAACCGCGCCGAACGTCTCTCGTCAGGGGCCGTGCTCTCTCCAATAATTCGCTTTCACCGCGGCAATAGGCGAGATCGTGGTCACGGTGAACGAACAAAACCGCGCCGAACGTCTCTCGTCAGGGGCCGTGCTCTCTCCAATAATTCGCTTTCACCGCGGCAATAGGCGAGATCGTGGTCACGGTGAACGAATAAAACCGCGCCGAACGTCTCTCGTCAGGGGCCGTGCTCCCTCCAATAATTCGCTTTCACCGCGGCAATAGGCGAGATCGTGGTCACGGTGAACGAACAAAACCGCGCCGAACGTCTCTCGTCAGGGGCCATGCTCTCTCCAATAATTCGCTTTCACCGCTGCAATAGGCGAGATCGTGGTCACGGTGAACGAATAAAACCGCGCCGAACGTCTCTCGTCAGGGGCCGTGCTCCCTCCAATAATTCGCTTTCACCGCGTCAATAGGCGAGATCGTGGTCACGGTGAACGAATAAAACCGCGCCGAACGTCTCTCGTCAGGGGCCGTGCTCTCTCCAATAATTCGCTTTCACCGCGGCAATAGGCGAGATCGTGGTCACGGTGAACGAATAAAACCGCGCCGAACGTCTCTCGTCAGGGGCCGTGCTCTCTCCAATAATTCGCTTTCACCGCGGCAATAGGCGAGATCGTGGTCACGGTGAACGAATAAAACCGCGCCGAACGTCTCTCGTCAGGGGCCGTGCTCTCTCCAATAATTCGCTTTCACCGCGGCAATAGGCGAGATCGTGGTCACGGTGAACGAAATAAACCGCGCCGAACGTCTCTCGTCAGGAACCGTGCTCTCTCCAATAATTCGCTTTCACCGCGGCAATAGGCGAGATCGTGGTCACGGTGAACGAATAAAACCGCGCCGAACGTCTCTCGTCAGGGGCCGTGCTCTCTCCAACAATTCGCTTTCACCGCGGCAATAGGCGAGATCGTGGTCACGGTGAACGAATAAAACCGCGCCGAACGTCTCTCGTCAGGGGCCGTGCTCTCTCCAATAATTCGCTCTCACCGCGGCAATAGGCGAGATCGTGGTCACGGTGAACGAATAAAACCGCGGCGAACGTCTCTCGTCAGGGGCCGTGCTCTCTCCAATAATTCGCTTTCACCGCGGCAATAGGCGAGATCGTGGTCACGGTGAACGAATAAAACCGCGCCGAACGTCTCTCGTCAGGGGCCGTGCTCTCTCCAATAATTCGCTTTCACCGCGGCAATAGGCGACATCGTGGTCACGGTGAACGAATAAAACCGCGCCGAACGTCTCTCGTCAGGGGCCGTGCTCTCTCCAATAATTCGCTTTCACCGCGGCAATAGGCGAGATCGTGGTCACGGTGAACGAATAAAACCGCGCCGAACGTCTCTCGTCAGGGGCCGTGCTCTCTCCAATAATTCGCTTTCACCGCGGCAATAGGCGAGATCGTGGTCACGGTGAACGAATAAAACCGCGCCGAACGTCTCTCGTCAGGGGCCGTGCTCTCTCCAATAATTTGCTTTCACCGCGGCAATAGGCGAGATCGTGGTCACGGTGAACGAATAAAACCGCGCCGAACGTCTCTCGTCAGGGGCCGTGCTCTCTCCAATAATTTGCTTTCACCGCGGCAATAGGCGAGATCGTGGTCACGGTGAACGAATAAAACCGCGCCGAACGTCTCTCGTCAGGGGCCGTGCTCTCTCCAATAATTTGCTTTCACCGCGGCAATAGGCGAGATCGTGGTCACGGTGAACGAATAAAACCGCGCCGAACGTCTCTCGTCAGGGGCCGTGCTCTCTCCAATAATTCGCTTTCACCGCGGCAATAGGCGAGATCGTGGTCACGGTGAACGAATAAAACCGCGCCGAACGTCTCTCGTCAGGGGCCGTGCTCTCTCCAATAATTTGCTTTCACCGCGGCAATAGGCGAGATCGTGGTCACGGTGAACGAATAAAAGCGCGAAGAACGTCTCTCGTCAGGGGCCGTGCTCTCTCCAATAATTCGCTTTCACCGCGGCAATAGGCGAGATCGTGGTCACGGTGAACGAATAAAACCGCGCCGAACGTCTCTCGTCAGGGGCCGTGCTCTCTCCAATAATTTGCTTTCACCGCGGCCATAGGCGAGATCGTGGTCACGGTGAACGAATAAAACCGCGCCGAACGTCTCTCGTCAGGGGCCGTGCTCTCTCCAATAATTCGCTTTCACCGCGGCAATAGGCGAGATCGTGGTCACGGTGAACAAATAAAACCGCGCCGAACGTCTCTCGTCAGGGGCCGTGCTCTCTCCAATAATTTGCTTTCACCGCGGCAATAGGCGAGATCGGGGTCACGGTGAACGAATAAAACCGCGCCGAACATCTCTCGTCAGGGGCCGTGCTCTCTCCAATAATTCGCTTTCACCGCGGCAATAGGCGAGATCGTGGTCACGGTGAACGAATAAAACCGCGCCGAACGTCTCTCGTCAGGGGCCGTGCTCTCTCCAATAATTCGCTTTCACCGCGGCAATAGGCGAGATCGTGGTAACGGTGAACGAATAAAACCGCGCCGAACGTCTCTCGTCAGGGGCCGTGCTCTCTCCAATAATTCGCTTTTACCGCGGCAATAGGCTAGATCGTGGTCACGGTGAACGAATAAAACCGCGCCGAACGTCTCTCGTCAGGGGCCGTGCTCTCTCCAATAATTCGCTTTCACCGCGGCAATAGGCGAGATCGTGGTCACGGTGAACGAATAAAACCGCGCCGAACGTCTCTCGTCAGGGGCCGTGCTCTCTCCAATAATTTGCTTTCACCGCGGCAATAGGCGAGATCGTGGTCACGGTGAACGATTAAAACCGCGCCGAACGTCTCTCGTCAGGGGCCGTGCTCTCTCCAATAATTTGCTTTCACCGCGGCAATAGGCGAGATCGTGGTCACGGTGAACGAATAAAACCGCGCCGAACGTCTCTCGTCAGGGGCCGTGCTCTCTCCAATAATTCGCTTTCACCGCGGCAATAGGCGAGATCGTGGTCACGGTGAACGAATAAAACCGCGCCGAACGTCTCTCGTCAGGGGCCGTGCTCTCTCCAATAATTCGCTTTCACCGCGGCAATAGGCGAGATCGTGGTCACGGTGAACGAACAAAACCGCGCCGAACGTCTCTCGTCAGGGGCCGTGCTCTCTCCAATAATTCTCTTTCACCGCGGCAATAGGCGAGATCGTGGTCACGGTGAACGAATAAAACCGCGCCGAACGTCTCTCGTCAGGGGCCGTGCTCCCTCCAATAATTCGCTTTCACCGCGGCAATAGGCGAGATCGTGGTCACGGTGAACGAACAAAACCGCGCCGAACGTCTCTCGTCAGGGGCCGTGCTCTCTCCAATAATTCGCTTTCACCGCTGCAATAGGCGAGATCGTGGTCACGGTGAACGAATAAAACCGCGCCGAACGTCTCTCGTCAGGGGCCGTGCTCCCTCCAATAATTCGCTTTCACCGCGTCAATAGGCGAGATCGTGGTCACGGTGAACGAATAAAACCGCGCCGAACGTCTCTCGTCAGGGGCCGTGCTCTCTCCAATAATTCGCTTTCACCGCGGCAATAGGCGAGATCGTGGTCACGGTGAACGAATAAAACCGCGCCGAACGTCTCTCGTCAGGGGCCGTGCTCTCTCCAATAATTCGCTTTCACCGCGGCAATAGGCGAGATCGTGGTCACGGTGAACGAATAAAACCGCGCCGAACGTCTCTCGTCAGGGGCCGTGCTCTATCCAATAATTCGCTTTCACCGCGGCAATAGGCGAGATCGTGGTCACGGTGAACGAAATAAACCGCGCCGAACGTCTCTCGTCAGGAACCGTGCTCTCTCCAATAATTCGCTTTCACCGCGGCAATAGGCGAGATCGTGGTCACGGTGAACGAATAAAACCGCGCCGAACGTCTCTCGTCAGGGGCCGTGCTCTCTCCAACAATTCGCTTTCACCGCGGCAATAGGCGAGATCGTGGTCACGGTGAACGAATAAAACCGCGCCGAACGTCTCTCGTCAGGGGCCGTGCTCTCTCCAATAATTCGCTCTCACCGCGGCAATAGGCGAGATCGTGGTCACGGTGAACGAATAAAACCGCGGCGAACGTCTCTCGTCAGGGGCCGTGCTCTCTCCAATAATTCGCTTTCACCGCGGCAATAGGCGAGATCGTGGTCACGGTGAACGAATAAAACCGCGCCGAACGTCTCTCGTCAGGGGCCGTGCTCTCTCCAATAATTCGCTTTCACCGCGGCAATAGGCGAGATCGTGGTCACGGTGAACGAACAAAACCGCGCCGAACGTCTCTCGTCAGGGGCCGTGCTCTCTCCAATAATTCGCTTTCACCGCGGCAATAGGCGAGATCGTGGTCACGGTGAACGAATAAAACCGCGCCGAACGTCTCTCGTCAGGGGCCGTGCTCCCTCCAATAATTCGCTTTCACCGCGGCAATAGGCGAGATCGTGGTCACGGTGAACGAATAAAACCGCGCCGAACGTCTCTCGTCAAGGGCCGTGCTCCCTCCAATAATTTGCTTTCACCGCGGCAATAGGCGAGATCGTGGTCACGGTGAACGAATAAAACTGCGCCGAACGTCTCTCGTCAGGGGCCGTGCTCTCTCCAATAATTCGCTTTCACCGCGGCAATAGGCGAGATCGTGGTCACGGTGAACGAATAAAACCGCGCCGAACGTCTCTCGTCAGGGGCCGTGCTCTCTCCAATAATTCGCTTTCACCGCGGCAATAGGCGAGATCGTGGTCACGGTGAACGAATTAAACCGCGCCGAACGTCTCTCGTCAGGGGCCGTGCTCTCTCCAATAATTCGCTTTCACCGCGGCAATAGGCGAGATCGTGGTCACGGTGAACGAATAAAACCGCGCCGAATGTCTCTCGTCAGGGGCCGTGCTCTCTCCAATAATTCGCTTTCACCGCGGCAATAGGCGAGATCGTGGTCACGGTGAACGAATAAAACCGCGCCGAACGTCTCTCGTCAGGGGCCGTGCTCTCTCCAATAATTCGCTTTCACCGCGGCAATAGGCGAGATCGTGGTCACGGTGAACGAATAAAACCGCGCCGAACGTCTCTCGTCAGGGGCCGTGCTCTCTCCAATAATTCGCTTTCACCGCGGCAATAGGCGAGATCGTGGTCACGGTAAACGAATAAAACCGCGCCGAACGTCTCTCGTCAGGGGCCGTGCTCTCTCCAATAATTCGCTTTCACCGCGGCAATAGGCGAGATCGTGGTCACAGTGAACGAATAAAACCGCGCCGAACGTCTCTCGTCAGGGGCCGTGCTCTCTCCAATAATTCGCTTTCACCGCGGCAATAGGCGAGATCGTGGTCACGGTGAACGAATAAAACCGTGCCGAACGTCTCTCGTCAGGGGCCGTGCTCTCTCCAATAATTCGCTTTCACCGCGGCAATACGCGAGATCGTGGTCACGGTGAACGAATAAAACCGCGCCGAACGTCTCTCGTCAGGGGCCGTGCTCTCTCCAATAATTCGCTTTCACCGCGGCAATAGGCGAGATCGTGGTCACGGTGAACGAATAAAACCGCGCCGAACGTCTCTCGTCAGGGGCCGTGCTCTCTCCAATAATTCGCTTTCACCGCGGCAATAGGCGAGATCGTGGTCACGGTGAACGAATAAAACCGCGCCGAACGTCTCTCGTCAGGGGCCGTGCTCTCTCCAATAATTCGCTTTCACCGCGGCAATAGGCGAGATCGTGGTCACGGTGAACGAATAAAACCGCGCCGAATGTCTCTCGTCAGGGGCCGTGCTCTCTCCAATAATTCGCTTTCACCGCGGCAATAGGCGAGATCGTGGTCACGGTGAACGAATAAAACCGCGCCGAACGTCTCTCGTCAGGGGCCGTGCTCTCTCCAATAATTCGCTTTCACCGCGGCAATAGGCGAGATCGTGGTCACGGTGAACGAATAAAACCGCGCCGAACGTCTCTCGTCAGGGGCCGTGCTCTCTCCAATAATTCGCTTTCACCGCGGCAATAGGCGAGATCGTGGTCACGGTGAACGAATAAAACCGCGCCGAACGTCTCTCGTCAGGGGCCGTGCTCTCTCCAATAATTTGCTTTCACCGCGGCAATAGGCGAGATCGTGGTCACGGTGAACGAATAAAACCGCGCCGAACGTCTCTCGTCAGGGGCCGTGCTCTCTCCAATAATTTGCTTTCACCGCGGCAATAGGCGAGATCGTGGTCACGGTGAACGAATAAAACCGCGCCGAACGTCTCTCGTCAGGGGCCGTGCTCTCTCCAATAATTTGCTTTCACCGCGGCAATAGGCGAGATCGTGGTCACGGTGAACGAATAAAACCGCGCCGAACGTCTCTCGTCAGGGGCCGTGCTCTCTCCAATAATTCGCTTTCACCGCGGCAATAGGCGAGATCGTGGTCACGGTGAACGAATAAAACCGCGCCGAACGTCTCTCGTCAGGGGCCGTGCTCTCTCCAATAATTTGCTTTCACCGCGGCAATAGGCGAGATCGTGGTCACGGTGAACGAATAAAAGCGCGAAGAACGTCTCTCGTCAGGGGCCGTGCTCTCTCCAATAATTCGCTTTCACCGCGGCAATAGGCGAGATCGTGGTCACGGTGAACGAATAAAACCGCGCCGAACGTCTCTCGTCAGGGGCCGTGCTCTCTCCAATAATTTGCTTTCACCGCGGCCATAGGCGAGATCGTGGTCACGGTGAACGAATAAAACCGCGCCGAACGTCTCTCGTCAGGGGCAGTGCTCTCTCCAATAATTCGCTTTCACCGCGGCAATAGGCGAGATCGTGGTCACGGTGAACAAATAAAACCGCGCCGAACGTCTCTCGTCAGGGGCCGTGCTCTCTCCAATAATTTGCTTTCACCGCGGCAATAGGCGAGATCGGGGTCACGGTGAACGAATAAAACCGCGCCGAACGTCTCTCGTCAGGGGCCGTGCTCTCTCCAATAATTCGCTTTCACCGCGGCAATAGGCGAGATCGTGGTCACGGTGAACGAATAAAACCGCGCCGAACGTCTCTCGTCAGGGGCCGTGCTCTCTCCAATAATTCGCTTTCACCGCGGCAATAGGCGAGATCGTGGTAACGGTGAACGAATAAAACCGCGCCGAACGTCTCTCGTCAGGGGCCGTGCTCTCTCCAATAATTCGCTTTTACCGCGGCAATAGGCTAGATCGTGGTCACGGTGAACGAATAAAACCGCGCCGAACGTCTCTCGTCAGGGGCCGTGCTCTCTCCAATAATTCGCTTTCACCGCGGCAATAGGCGAGATCGTGGTCACGGTGAACGAATAAAACCGCGCCGAACGTCTCTCGTCAGGGGCCGTGCTCTCTCCAATAATTTGCTTTCACCGCGGCAATAGGCGAGATCGTGGTCACGGTGAACGATTAAAACCGCGCCGAACGTCTCTCGTCAGGGGCCGTGCTCTCTCCAATAATTTGCTTTCACCGCGGCAATAGGCGAGATCGTGGTCACGGTGAACGAATAAAACCGCGCCGAACGTCTCTCGTCAGGGGCCGTGCTCTCTCCAATAATTCGCTTTCACCGCGGCAATAGGCGAGATCGTGGTCACGGTGAACGAATAAAACCGCGCCGAACGTCTCTCGTCAGGGGCCGTGCTCTCTCCAATAATTCGCTTTCACCGCGGCAATAGGCGAGATCGTGGTCACGGTGAACGAATAAAACCGCGCCGAACGTCTCTCGTCAGGGGCCGTGCTCTATCCAATAATTCGCTTTCACCGCGGCAATAGGCGAGATCGTGGTCACGGTGAACGAAATAAACCGCGCCGAACGTCTCTCGTCAGGAACCGTGCTCTCTCCAATAATTCGCTTTCACCGCGGCAATAGGCGAGATCGTGGTCACGGTGAACGAATAAAACCGCGCCGAACGTCTCTCGTCAGGGGCCGTGCTCTCTCCAACAATTCGCTTTCACCGCGGCAATAGGCGAGATCGTGGTCACGGTGAACGAATAAAACCGCGCCGAACGTCTCTCGTCAGGGGCCGTGCTCTCTCCAATAATTCGCTCTCACCGCGGCAATAGGCGAGATCGTGGTCACGGTGAACGAATAAAACCGCGGCGAACGTCTCTCGTCAGGGGCCGTGCTCTCTCCAATAATTCGCTTTCACCGCGGCAATAGGCGAGATCGTGGTCACGGTGAACGAATAAAACCGCGCCGAACGTCTCTCGTCAGGGGCCGTGCTCTCTCCAATAATTCGCTTTCACCGCGGCAATAGGCGAGATCGTGGTCACGGTGAACGAACAAAACCGCGCCGAACGTCTCTCGTCAGGGGCCGTGCTCTCTCCAATAATTCGCTTTCACCGCGGCAATAGGCGAGATCGTGGTCACGGTGAACGAATAAAACCGCGCCGAACGTCTCTCGTCAGGGGCCGTGCTCCCTCCAATAATTCGCTTTCACCGCGGCAATAGGCGAGATCGTGGTCACGGTGAACGAATAAAACCGCGCCGAACGTCTCTCGTCAAGGGCCGTGCTCCCTCCAATAATTTGCTTTCACCGCGGCAATAGGCGAGATCGTGGTCACGGTGAACGAATAAAACTGCGCCGAACGTCTCTCGTCAGGGGCCGTGCTCTCTCCAATAATTCGCTTTCACCGCGGCAATAGGCGAGATCGTGGTCACGGTGAACGAATAAAACCGCGCCGAACGTCTCTCGTCAGGGGCCGTGCTCTCTCCAATAATTCGCTTTCACCGCGGCAATAGGCGAGATCGTGGTCACGGTGAACGAATTAAACCGCGCCGAACGTCTCTCGTCAGGGGCCGTGCTCTCTCCAATAATTCGCTTTCACCGCGGCAATAGGCGAGATCGTGGTCACGGTGAACGAATAAAACCGCGCCGAATGTCTCTCGTCAGGGGCCGTGCTCTCTCCAATAATTCGCTTTCACCGCGGCAATAGGCGAGATCGTGGTCACGGTGAACGAATAAAACCGCGCCGAACGTCTCTCGTCAGGGGCCGTGCTCTCTCCAATAATTCGCTTTCACCGCGGCAATAGGCGAGATCGTGGTCACGGTGAACGAATAAAACCGCGCCGAACGTCTCTCGTCAGGGGCCGTGCTCTCTCCAATAATTCGCTTTCACCGCGGCAATAGGCGAGATCGTGGTCACGGTAAACGAATAAAACCGCGCCGAACGTCTCTCGTCAGGGGCCGTGCTCTCTCCAATAATTCGCTTTCACCGCGGCAATAGGCGAGATCGTGGTCACAGTGAACGAATAAAACCGCGCCGAACGTCTCTCGTCAGGGGCCGTGCTCTCTCCAATAATTCGCTTTCACCGCGGCAATAGGCGAGATCGTGGTCACGGTGAACGAATAAAACCGTGCCGAACGTCTCTCGTCAGGGGCCGTGCTCTCTCCAATAATTCGCTTTCACCGCGGCAATACGCGAGATCGTGGTCACGGTGAACGAATAAAACCGCGCCGAACGTCTCTCGTCAGGGGCCGTGCTCTCTCCAATAATTCGCTTTCACCGCGGCAATAGGCGAGATCGTGGTCACGGTGAACGAATAAAACCGCGCCGAACGTCTCTCGTCAGGGGCCGTGCTCTCTCCAATAATTCGCTTTCACCGCGGCAATAGGCGAGATCGTGGTCACGGTGAACGAATAAAACCGCGCCGAACGTCTCTCGTCAGGGGCCGTGCTCTCTCCAATAATTCGCTTTCACCGCGGCAATAGGCGAGATCGTGGTCACGGTGAACGAATAAAACCGCGCCGAATGTCTCTCGTCAGGGGCCGTGCTCTCTCCAATAATTCGCTTTCACCGCGGCAATAGGCGAGATCGTGGTCACGGTGAACGAATAAAACCGCGCCGAACGTCTCTCGTCAGGGGCCGTGCTCTCTCCAATAATTCGCTTTCACCGCGGCAATAGGCGAGATCGTGGTCACGGTGAACGAATAAAACCGCGCCGAACGTCTCTCGTCAGGGGCCGTGCTCTCTCCAATAATTCGCTTTCACCGCGGCAATAGGCGAGATCGTGGTCACGGTGAACGAATAAAACCGCGCCGAACGTCTCTCGTCAGGGGCCGTGCTCTCTCCAATAATTTGCTTTCACCGCGGCAATAGGCGAGATCGTGGTCACGGTGAACGAATAAAACCGCGCCGAACGTCTCTCGTCAGGGGCCGTGCTCTCTCCAATAATTTGCTTTCACCGCGGCAATAGGCGAGATCGTGGTCACGGTGAACGAATAAAACCGCGCCGAACGTCTCTCGTCAGGGGCCGTGCTCTCTCCAATAATTTGCTTTCACCGCGGCAATAGGCGAGATCGTGGTCACGGTGAACGAATAAAACCGCGCCGAACGTCTCTCGTCAGGGGCCGTGCTCTCTCCAATAATTCGCTTTCACCGCGGCAATAGGCGAGATCGTGGTCACGGTGAACGAATAAAACCGCGCCGAACGTCTCTCGTCAGGGGCCGTGCTCTCTCCAATAATTTGCTTTCACCG
>NW_024610392.1:0-63807 GCF_016920785.2 Ixodes scapularis | reverse complement strand
GCGCGGTCACTGACAAGACAATTTCGGCGCCGTTTAATTGGCTCCCTCGTATCGCCCGCGTCGGCTGCGGGGCCCTATTAGAGCGAAAATCCCAATACTGCACACTAAACATTTTCACGCCCTTATTGGTGTAAATGGCATGGGTCACAACTCACCCCCTTATTGGTGTACAAAAACGCCCTAGACAAATGGTGTTATTTCTCACACCCTCAAAAACCGGTGCAATCCCTTACACCCTACACAGAAAGGAGTGATTCTGCTCTACACCTATTTATTAGGGTGTGATGGCAGCAATACACCCTACCAAAAACGTGTACTGCAGCTAGAAGAGCATGGTGGGTAAACCCCGAGACTAGTGACAAAAAAATTGGGGGAAAACACAATATTGTCTCAAAATGTCTCGAGACGTGAGAGCACGGCCTGACGAGAGACGTTCGGCGCGGTTTTATTCGTTCACCGTGACCACGATCTCGGCTATTGCCTCGGTGAAAGCGAATTATTGGAGAGAGCACGGCCTGACGAGAGACGTTCGGCGCGGTTTTATTCGTTCACCGTGACCACGATCTCGGCTATTGCCTCGGTGAAAGCGAATTATTGGAGAGAGCACGGCCTGACGAGAGACGTTTGGCGCGGTTTTATTCGTTCACCGTGACCACGATCTCGGCTATTGCCTCGGTGAAAGCGAATTATTGGAGAGAGCACGGCCTGACGAGAGACGTTTGGCGCGGTTTTATTCGTTCACCGTGACCACGATCTCGGATATTGCCTCGGTGAAAGCGAATTATTGGAGAGAGCACGGCCTGACGAGAGACGTTCGGCGCGGTTTTATTCGTTCACCGTGACCACGATCTCGGCTATTTCCTTGGTGAAAGCGAATTATTGGAGAGAGCACGGCCTGACGAGAGACGTTTGGCGCGGTTTTATTCGTTCACCGTGACCACGATCTCGGCTATTGCCTCGGTGAAAGCGAATTATTGGAGAGAGCACGGCCTGACGAGAGACGTTTGGCGCGGTTTTATTCGTTCACCGTGACCACGATCTCGGCTATTGCCTCGGTGAAAGCGAATTATTGGAGAGGGCACGGATTGACGAGAGACGTTTGGCGCGGTTTTATTCGTTCACCGTGACCACGATCTCGGCTATTGCCTCGGTGAAAGCGAATTATTTGAGAGAGCACGGCCTGACGAGAGACGTTTGGCGCGGTTTTATTCGTTCACCGTGACCACGATCTCGGCTATTGCCTCGGTGAAAGCGAATTATTGGAGAGAGCACGGCCTGACGAGAGACGTTCGGCGCGGTTTTATTCGTTCACCATGACCACGATCTCGGCTATTGCCTCGGTGAAAGCGAATTATTGGAGAGAGCACGGCCTGACGAGAGACGTTTGGCGCGGTTTTATTCGTTCACCGTGACCACGATCTCGGCTATTGCCTCGGTGAAAGCGAATTATTGGAGAGAGCACAGCCTGACGAGAGACGTTCGGCGCGGTTTTATTCGTTCACCGTGACCACGATCTCGGCTATTGCCTCGGTGAGAAGCGAATAATTGGAGAGAGCACGGCCTGACGAGAGACGTTTGGCGCGGTTTTATTCGTTCACCGTGACCACGATCTCGGCTATTGCCTCGGTGAAAGCGAATTATTGGAGAGAGCACGGCCTGACGAGAGACGTTTGGCGCGGTTTTATTCGTTCACCGTGACCACGATCTCGGCTATTGCCTCGGTGAAAGCGAATTATTGGAGAGAGCACGGCCTGACGAGAGACGTTTGGCGCGGTTTTATTCGTTCACCGTGACCACGATCTCGGCTATTGCCTCGGTGAAAGCGAATTATTGGAGATAGCACGGCCTGACGAGAGACGTTTGGCGCGGGTTTTATTCGTTCACCGTGACCACGATCTCGGCTATTGCCTCGGTGAAAGCGAATTATTGGAGAGAGCACGGCCTGACGAGAGACGTTTGGCGCGGTTTTATTCGTTCACCGTGACCACGATCTCGGCTATTGCCTCGGTGAAAGCGAATTATTGGAGAGAGCACGGCCTGACGAGAGACGTTCGGCGCGGTTTTATTCGTTCACTGTGACCACGATCTCGGCTATTGCCTCGGTGGAAAGCGAATTATTGGAGAGAGCACGGCCTGACGAGAGACGTTTGGCGCGGTTTTTATTCGTTCACCGTGACCACGATCTCGGCTATTGCCTCGGTGAAAGCGAATTATTGGAGAGAGCACGGCCTGACGAGAGACGTTTGGCGCGGTTTTATTCGTTCACCGTGACCACGATCTCGGCTATTGCCTCGGTGAAAGCGAATTATTGGAGAGAGCACGGCCTGACGAGAGACGTTTGGCGCGGTTTTATTCGTTCACCGTGACCACGATCTCGGCTATTGCCTCGGTGAAAGCGAATTATTGGAGAGAGCACGGCCTGACGAGAGACGTTCGGCGCGGTTTTATTCGTTCACCGTGTCCACGATCTCGGCTATTGCCTCGGTGAAAGCGAATTATTGGAGAGAGCACGGCCTGACGAGAGACGTTTGGCGCGGTTTTATTCGTTCACCGTGACCACGATCTCGGCTATTGCCTCGGTGAAAGCGAATTATTGGAGAGAGCACGGCCTGACGAGAGACGTTTGGCGCGGTTTTATTCGTTCACCGTGACCACGATCTCGGCTATTGCCTCGGTGAAAGCGAATTATTGGAGAGAGCACGGCCTGACGAGAGACGTTCGGCGCGGTTTTATTCGTTCACCGTGACCACGATCTCGGCTATTGCCTCGGTGAAAGCGAATTATTGGAGAGAGCACGGCCTGACGAGAGACGTTCGGCGCGGTTTTATTCGTTCACCGTGACCACGATCTCGGCTATTGCCTCGGTGAAAGCGAATTATTGGAGAGAGCACGGCCTGACGAGAGACGTTTGGCGCGGTTTTATTCGTTCACCGTGACCACGATCTCGGCTATTGCCTCGGTGAAAGCGAATTATTGGAGAGAGCACGGCCTGACGAGAGACGTTTGGCGCGGTTTTATTCGTTCACCGTGACCACGATCTCGGCTATTGCCTCGGTGAAAGCGAATTATTGGAGAGAGCACGGCCTGACGAGAGACGTTTGGCGCGGTTTTATTCGTTCACCGTGACCACGATCTCGGCTATTGCTTCGGTGAAAGCGAATTATTGGAGAGAGCACGGCCTGACGAGAGACGTTTGGCGCGGTTTTATTCGTTCACCGTGACCACGATCTCGGCTATTGCCTCGGTGAAAGAGAATTATTGGAGAGAGCACGGCCTGACGAGAGACGTTCGGCGCGGTTTTATTCGTTCACCGTGACCACGATCTCGGCTATTGCCTCGGTGAAAGCGAATTATTGGAGAGAGCACGGCCTGACGAGAGACGTTTGGCGCGGTTTTATTCGTTCACCGTGACCACGATCTTGGCTATTGCCTCGGTGAAAGCGAATTATTGGAGAGAGCACGGCCTGACGAGAGACGTTTGGCGCGGTTTTATTCGTTCACCGTGACCACGATCTCGGCTATTGCCTCGGTGAAAGCGAATTATTGGAGAGATCACGGCCTGACGAGAGACGTTCGGCGCGGTTTTATTCGTTCACCGTGACCACGATCTCGGCTATTGCCTCGGTGAAAGCGAATTATTGGAGAGAGCACGGCCTGACGAGAGACGTTTGGCGCGGTTTTATTCGTTCACCGTAACCACGATCTCGGCTATTGCCTCGGTGAAAGCGAATTATTGGAGAGAGCACGGCCTGACGAGAGACGTTCGGCGCGGTTTTATTCGTTCACCGTGACCACGATCTCGGCTATTGCCTCGGTGAAAGCGAATTATTGGAGAGAGCACGGCCTGACGAGAGACGTTTGGCGCGGTTTTATTCGTTCACCGTGACCACGATCTCGGCTATTGCCTCGGTGAAAGCGAATTATTGGAGAGAGCACGGCCTGACGAGAGACGTTTGGCGCGGTTTTATTCGTTCACCGTGACCACGATCTCGGCTATTGCCTCGGTGAAAGCGAATTATTGGAGAGAGCACAGCCTGACGAGAGACGTTTGGCGCGGTTTTATTCGTTCACCGTGACCACGATCTCGGCTATTGCCTCGATGAAAGCGAATTATTGGAGAGAGCACGGCCTGACGAGAGACGTTCGGCGCGGTTTTATTCGTTCACCGTGACCACGATCTCGGCTATTGCCTCGGTGAAAGCGAATTATTGGAGAGAGCACGGCCTGACGAGAGACGTTTGGCGCGGTTTTATTCGTTCACCGTGACCACGATCTCGGCTATTGCCTCGGTGAAAGCGAATTATTGGAGAGAGCACGGCCTGACGAGAGACGTTTGGCGCGGTTTTATTCGTTCACCGTGACCACGATCTCGGCTATTGCCTCGGTGAAAGCGAATTATTGGAGAGAGCACGGCCTGACGAGAGACGTTCGGCGCGGTTTTATTCGTTCACCGTGACCACGATCTCGGCTATTGCCTCGGTGAAAGCGAATTATTGGAGAGAGCACGGCCTAACGAGAGACGTTTGGCGCGGTTTTATTCGTTCACCGTGACCACGATCTCGGCTATTGCCTCGGTGAAAGCGAATTATTGGAGAGAGCACGGCCTGACGAGAGACGTTTGGCGCGGTTTTATTCGTTCACCGTGACCACGATCTCGGCTATTGCCTCGGTGAAAGCTAATTATTGGAGAGAGCACGGCCTGACGAGAGACGTTCGGCGCGGTTTTATTCGTTCACCGTGACCACGATCTCGGCTATTGCCTCGGTGAAAGCGAATTATTGGAGAGAGCACGGCCTGACGAGAGACGTTCGGCGCGGTTTTATTCGTTCACCGTGACCACGATCTCGGCTATTGCCTCGGTGAAAGCGAATTATTGGAGAGAGCACGGCCTGACGAGAGACGTTTGGCGCCGTTTTATTCGTTCACCGTGACCACGATCTCGGCTATTGCCTCGGTGAAAGCGAATTATTGGAGAGAGCACGGCCTGACGAGAGACGTTTGGCGCCGTTTTATTCGTTCACCGTGACCACGATCTCGGCTATTGCCTCGGTGAAAGCGAATTATTGGAGAGAGCACGGCCTGACGAGAGACGTTCGGCGCCGTTTTATTCGTTCACCGTGACCACGATCTCGGCTATTGCCTCGGTGAAAGCGAATTATTTGAGAGAGCACGGCCTGACGAGAGACGTTCGGCGCCGTTTTATTCGTTCACCGTGACCACGATCTCGGCTATTGCCTCGGTGAAAGCGAATTATTGGAGAGAGCACGGCCCGACGAGAGACGTTCGGCGCCGTTTTATTCGTTCACCGTGACCACGATCTCGGCTATTGCCTCGGTGAAAGCGATATATTGGAGAGAGCACGGCCTGACGAGAGACGTTTGGCGCGGTTTTATTCGTTCACCGTGACCACGATCTCGGCTATTGCCTCGGTGAAAGCGAATTATTGGAGAGAGCACGGCCTGACGAGAGACGTTTGGCGCCGTTTTATTCGTTCACCGTGACCACGATATCGGCTATTGCCTCGGTGAAAGCGAATTATTGGAGAGAGCACGGCCTGACGAGAGACGTTTGGCGCGGTTTTATTTGTTCACCGTGACCACGATCTCGGCTATTGCCTCGGTGAAAGCGAATTATTGGAGAGAGCACGGCCTGACGAGAGACGTTCGGCGCCGTTTTATTCGTTCACCGTGACCACGATCTCGGCTATTGCCTCGGTGAAAGCGAATTATTGGAGAGAGCACGGCCTGACGAGAGACGTTCGGCGCCGTTTTATTCGTTCACCGTGACCACGATCTCGGCTATTGCCTCGGTGAAAGCGAATTATTGGAGAGAGCACGGCCTGACGAGAGACGTTTGGCGCGGTTTTATTCGTTCACCGTGACCACGATCTCGGCTATTGCCTCGGTGAAAGCGAATTATTGGAGAGAGCACGGCCTGACGATAGACGTTCGGCGCGGTTTTATTCGTTCACCGTGACCACGATCTCGGCTATAGCCTCGGTGAAAGCGAATTATTGGAGAGAGCACGGCCTGACGAGAGACGTTTGGCACCGTTTTATTCGTTCACCGTGACCACGATCTCGGCTATTGCCTCGGTGAAAGCGAATTATTCGAGAGAGCACGGCCTGACGAGAGACGTTCGGCGCCGTTTTATTCGTTCACCGTGACCACGATCTCGGCTATTGCCTCGGTGAAAGCGAATTATTGGAGAGAGCACGGCCTGACGAGAGACGTTCGGCGCCGTTTTATTCGTTCACCGTGACCACGATCTCGGCTATTGCCTCGGTGAAAGCGAATTATTGGAGAGAGCACGGCCTGACGAGAGACGTTCGGCGCCGTTTTATTCGTTCACCGTGACCACGATCTCGGCTATTGCCTCGGTGAAAGCGAATTATTGGAGAGAGCACGGCCTGACGAGAGACGTTTGGCGCCGTTTTATTCGTTCACCGTGACCACGATCTCGGCTATTGCCTCGGTGAAAGCGAATTATTGGAGAGAGCACGGCCTGACGAGAGACGTTCGGCGCCGTTTCATTCGTTCACCGTGACCACGATCTCGGCTATTGCCTCGGTGAAAGCGAATTATTGGAGAGAGCACGGCCTGACGAGAGACGTTCGGCGCGGTTTTATTCGTTCACCGTGACCACGATCTCGGCTATTGCCTCGGTGAAAGCGAATTATTGGAGAGAGCACGGCCTGACGAGAGACGTTTGGCGCCGTTTTATTCGTTCACCGTGACCACGATCTCGGCTATTGCCTCGGTGAAAGCGAATTATTGGAGAGAGCACGGCCTGACGAGAGACGTTCGGCGCCGTTTTATTCGTTCACCGTGACCACGATCTCGGCTATTGCCTCGGTGAAAGCGAATTATTGGAGAGAGCAAAGCCTGACGAGAGACGTTTGGCGCCGTTTTATTAGTTCACCGTGACCACGATCTCGGCTATTGCCTCGGTGAAAGCGAAATATTGGAGAGAGCACGGCCTGACGAGAGACGTTTGGCGCCGTTTTATTCGTTCACCGTGACCACGATCTCGGCTATTGCCTCGGTGAAAGCGAATTATTGGAGAGAGCACGGCCTGACGAGAGACGTTCGGCGCCGTTTTATTCGTTCACCGTGACCACGATCTCGGCTATTGCATCGGTGAAAGCCAATTATTGGAGAGAGCACGGCCTGACGAGAGACGTTTGGCGCCGTTTTATTCGTTCACCGTGACCACGATCTCGGCTATTGCCTCGGTGAAAGCGAATTATTGGAGAGAGCACGGCCTGACGAGAGACGTTTGGCGCCGTTTTATTCGTTCACCGTGACCACGATCTCGGCTATTGCCTCGGTGAAAGCGAATTATTGGAGAGAGCACGGCCTGACGAGAGACGTTCGGCGCCGTTTTATTCGTTCACCGTGACCACGATCTCGGCTATTGCCTCGGTGAAAGCGAATTATTGGAGAGAGCACGGCCTGACGAGAGACGTTTGGCGCCGTTTTATTCGTTCACCGTGATCACGATCTCGGCTATTGCCTCGGTGAAAGCGAATTATTGGAGAGAGCACGGCCTGACGAGAGACGTTTGGCGCCGTTTTATTCGTTCACCGTGACCACGATCTCGGCTATTGCCTCGGTGAAAGCGAATTATTGGAGAGAGCGCGGCCTGACGAGAGACGTTCGGCGCCGTTTTATTCGTTCACCGTGACCACGATCTCGGCTATTGCCTCGGTGAAAGCGAATTATTGGAGAGAGCACGGCCTGACGAGAGACGTTCGGCGCGGTTTTATTCGTTCACCGTGACCACGATCTCGGCTATTGCCTCGGTGAAAGCGAATTATTGGAGAGAGCACGGCCTGACGAGAGACGTTTGGCGCCGTTTTATTCGTTCACCGTGACCACGATCTCGGCTATTGCCTCGGTGAAAGCGAATTATTGGAGAGAGCACGGCCTGACGAGAGACGTTCGGCGCAGTTTTTTTCGTTCACCGTGACCACGATCTCGGCTATTGCCTCGGTGAAAGCGAATTATTGGAGAGAGCACGGCCTGACGAGAGACGTTTGGCGCCGTTTTATTCGTTCACCGTGACCACGATCTCGGCTATTGCCTCGGTGAAAGCGAATTATTGGAGAGAGCACGGCCTGACGAGAGACGTTCGGCGCCGTTTTATTCGTTCACCGTGACCACGATCTCGGCTATTGCCTCGGTGAAAGCGAATTATTGGAGAGAGCACGGCCTGACGAGAGACGTTTGGCGCCGTTTTATTCGTTCACCGTGACCACGATCTCGGCTATTGCCTCGGTGAAAGCGAATTATTGGAGAGAGCACGGCCTGACGAGAGACGTTCGGCGCCGTTTCATTCGTTCACCGTGACCACGATCTCGGCTATTGCCTCGGTGAAAGCGAATTATTGGAGAGAGCACGGCCTGACGAGAGACGTTCGGCGCGGTTTTATTCGTTCACCGTGACCACGATCTCGGCTATTGCCTCGGTGAAAGCGAATTATTGGAGAGAGCACGGCCTGACGAGAGACGTTTGGCGCCGTTTTATTCGTTCACCGTGACCACAATCTCGGCTATTGCCTCGGTGAAAGCGAATTATTGGAGAGAGCACGGCCTGACGAGAGACGTTCGGCGCCGTTTTATTCGTTCACCGTGACCACGATCTCGGCTATTGCCTCGGTGAAAGCGAATTATTGGAGAGAGCACGGCCTGACGAGAGACGTTTGGCGCCGTTTTATTAGTTCACCGTGACCACGATCTCGGCTATTGCCTCGGTGAAAGCGAAATATTGGAGAGAGCACGGCCTGACGAGAGACGTTTGGCGCCGTTTTATTCGTTCACCGTGACCACGATCTCGGCTATTGCCTCGGTGAAAGCGAATTATTGGAGAGAGCACGGCCTGACGAGAGACGTTCGGCGCCGTTTTATTCTTTCACCGTGACCACGATCTCGGCTATTGCATCGGTGAAAGCCAATTATTGGAGAGAGCACGGCCTGACGAGAGACGTTTGGCGCCGTTTTATTCGTTCACCGTGACCACGATCTCGGCTATTGCCTCGGTGAAAGCGAATTATTGGAGAGAGCACGGCCTGACGAGAGACGTTTGGCGCCGTTTTATTCGTTCACCGTGACCACGATCTCGGCTATTGCCTCGGTGAAAGCGAATTATTGGAGAGAGCACGGCCTGACGAGAGACGTTCGGCGCCGTTTTATTCGTTCACCGTGACCACGATCTCGGCTATTGCCTCGGTGAAAGCGAATTATTGGAGAGAGCACGGCCTGACGAGAGACGTTTGGCGCCGTTTTATTCGTTCACCGTGATCACGATCTCGGCTATTGCCTCGGTGAAAGCGAATTATTGGAGAGAGCACGGCCTGACGAGAGACGTTTGGCGCCGTTTTATTCGTTCACCGTGACCACGATCTCGGCTATTGCCTCGGTGAAAGCGAATTATTGGAGAGAGCGCGGCCTGACGAGAGACGTTCGGCGCCGTTTTATTCGTTCACCGTGACCACGATCTCGGCTATTGCCTCGGTGAAAGCGAATTATTGGAGAGAGCACGGCCTGACGAGAGACGTTCGGCGCGGTTTTATTCGTTCACCGTGACCACGATCTCGGCTATTGCCTCGGTGAAAGCGAATTATTGGAGAGAGCACGGCCTGACGAGAGACGTTTGGCGCCGTTTTATTCGTTCACCGTGACCACGATCTCGGCTATTGCCTCGGTGAAAGCGAATTATTGGAGAGAGCACGGCCTGACGAGAGACGTTCGGCGCAGTTTTATTCGTTCACCGTGACCACGATCTCGGCTATTGCCTCGGTGAAAGCGAATTATTGGAGAGAGCACGGCCTGACGAGAGACGTTTGGCGCCGTTTTATTCGTTCACCGTGACCACGATCTCGGCTATTGCCTCGGTGAAAGCGAATTATTGGAGAGAGCACGGCCTGACGAGAGACGTTCGGCGCCGTTTTATTCGTTCACCGTGACCACGATCTCGGCTATTGCCTCGGTGAAAGCGAATTATTGGAGAGAGCACGGCCTGACGAGAGACGTTTGGCGCCGTTTTATTCGTTCACCGTGACCACGATCTCGGCTATTGCCTCGGTGAAAGCGAATTATTGGAGAGAGCACGGCCTGACGAGAGACGTTTGGCGCCGTTTTATTCGTTCACCGTGACCACGATCTCGGGCATTGCCTCGGTGAAAGCGAATTATTGGAGAGAGCACGGCCTGACGAGAGACGTTCGGCGCCGTTTTATTCGTTCACCGTGACCACGATCTCGGCTATTGCCTCGGTGAAAGCGAATTATTGGAGAGAGCACGGCCTGACGAGAGACGTTCGGCGCCGTTTTATTCGTTCACCGTGACCACGATCTCGGCTATTGCCTCAGTGAAAGCGAATTATTGGAGAGAGCACGGCCTGACAAGAGACGTTTGGCGCCGTTTTATTCGTTCACCGTGACCACGATCTCGGCTATTGCCTCGGTGAAAGCGAATTATTGGAGAGAGCACGGCCTGACGAGAGACGTTTGGCGCCGTTTTATTCGTTCACCGTGACCACGATCTCGGCTATTGCCTCGGTGAAAGCGAATTATTGGAGAGAGCACGGCCTGACGAGAGACGTTCGGCGCCGTTTTATTCGTTCACCGTGACCACGATCTCGGCTATTGCCTCGGTGAAAGCGAATTATTGGAGAGAGCACGGCCTGACGAGAGACGTTTGGCGCGGTTTTATTCGTTCACCGTGACCACGATCTCGGCTATTGCCTCGGTGAAAGCGAATTATTGGAGAGAGCACGGCCTGACGAGAGACGTTTGGCGCGGTTTTATTCGTTCACTGTGACCACGATCTAGGCTATTGCCTCGGTGAAAGTGAATTATTGGAGAGAGCACGGCCTGACGAGAGACGTTTGGCGCGGTTTTATTCGTTCACCGTGACCACGATCTCGGCTATTGCCTCGGTGAAAGCGAAATATTGAAGAGAGCACGGCCTGACGAGAGACGTTTGGCGCGGTTTTATTCGTTCACCGTGACCACGATCTCGGCTATTGCCTCGGTGAAAGCGAATTATTGGAGAGAGCACGGCCTGACGAGAGACGTTTGGCGCGGTTTTATTCGTTCACCGTGACCACGATCTCGGCTATTGCCTCGGTGAAAGCGAATTATTGGAGAGAGCACGGCCTGACGAGAGACGTTTGGCGCGGTTTTATTCGTTCACCGTGACCACGATCTCGGCTATTGCCTCGGTGAAAGCGAATTATTGGAGAGAGCACGGCCTGACGAGAGACGTTTGGCGCGGTTTTATTCGTTCACCGTGACCACGATCTCGGCTATTGCCTCGGTGAAAGCGAATTATTGGAGAGAGCACGGCCTGACGAGAGACGTTCGGCGCGGTTTTATTCGTTCACCGTGACCACGATCTCGGCTATTGCCTCGGTGAAAACGAATTATTGGAGAGAGCACGGCCTGACGAGAGACGTTTGGCGCGGTTTTATTCGTTCACCGTGACCACGATCTCGGCTATTGCCTCAGTGAAAGCGAATTATTGGAGAGAGCACGGCCTGACGAGAGACGTTTGGCGCGGTTTTATTCGTTCACCGTGACCACGATCTCGGCTATTGCCTCGGTGAAAGCGAATTATTGGAGAAAGCACGGCCTGACGAGAGACGTTCGGCGCGGTTTTATTCGTTCACCGTGACCACGATCTCGGCTATTGCCTCGGTGAAAGCGAATTATTGGAGAGAGCACGGCCTGACGAGAGACGTTCGGCGCGGTTTTATTCGTTCACCGTGACCACGATCTCGGCTATTGCCTCGGTGAAAGCGAATTATTGGAGAGAGCACGGCCTGACGAGAGACGTTTGGCGCGGTTTTATTCGTTCACCGTGACCACGATCTCGGCTATTGCCTCGGTGAAAGCGAATTATTGGAGAGAGCACGGCCTGACGAGAGACGTTCGGCGCGGTTTTATTCGTTCACCGTGACCACGATCTCGGCTATTGCCTCGGTGAAAGCGAATTATTGGAGAGAGCACGGCCTGACGAGAGACGTTTGGCGCGGTTTTATTCGTTCACCGTGACCACGATCTCGGCTATTGCCTCGGTGAAAGCGAATTATTGGAGAGAGCACGGCCTGACGAGAGACGTTTGGCGCGGTTTTATTCGTTCACCGTGACCACGATCTCGGCTATTGCCTCGGTGAAAGCGAATTATTGGAGAGAGCACGGCCTGAC
Source organism: Ixodes scapularis (assembly GCF_016920785.2). Taxonomy (NCBI): domain Eukaryota; kingdom Metazoa; phylum Arthropoda; class Arachnida; order Ixodida; family Ixodidae; genus Ixodes; species Ixodes scapularis. The sequence continues at coordinate 51,598 of NW_024610392.1, read as the reverse complement.
GAGAGACGTTTGGCGCGGTTTTATTCGTTCACCGTGACCACGATCTCGGCTATTGCCTCGGTGAAAGCGAATTATTGGAGAGAGCACGGCCTGACGAGAGACGTTTGGCGCGGTTTTATTCGTTCACCGTGACCACGATCTCGGCTATTGCCTCGGTGAAAGCGAATTATTGGAGAGAGCACGGCCTGACGAGAGACGTTTGGCGCGGTTTTATTCGTTCACCGTGACCACGATCTCGGCTATTGCCTCGGTAAAAGCGAATTATTGGAGAGAGCACGGCCTGACGAGAGACGTTCGGCGCGGTTTTATTCGTTCACCGTGACCACGATCTCGGCTATTGCCTCGGTGAAAGCGAATTATTGGAGAGAGCACGGCCTGACGAGAGACGTTTAGCGCGGTTTTATTCGTTCACCGTGACCACGATCTCGGCTATTGCCTCGGTGAAAGCGAATTATTGGAGAGAGCACGGCCTGACGAGAGACGTTCGGCGCGGTTTTATTCGTTCACCGTGACCACGATCTCGGCTATTGCCTCGGTGAAAGCGAATTATTGGAGAGAGCACGGCCTGACGAGAGACGTTTGGCGCGGTTTTATTCGTTCACCGTGACCACGATCTCGGCTATTGCCTCGGTGAAAGCGAATTATTGGAGAGAGCACGGCCTGACGAGAGACGTTTGGCGCAGTTTTATTCGTTCACCGTGACCACGATCTGGGCTATTGCCTCGGTGAAAGCGAATTATTGGAGAGAGCACGGCCTGACGAGAGACGTTTGGCGCGGTTTTATTCGTTCACCGTGACCACGATCTCGGCTATTGCCTCGGTGAAAGCGAATTATTGGAGAGAGCACGGCCTGACGAGAGACGTTCGGCGCGGTTTTATTCGTTCACCGTGACCACGATCTCGGCTATTGCCTCGGTGAAAGCGAATTATTGGAGAGAGCACGGCCTGACGAGAGACGTTTGGCGCGGTTTTATTCGTTCACCGTGACCACGATCTCGGCTATTGCCTCGGTGAAAGCGAATTATTGGAGAGAGCACGGCCTGACGAGAGACATTTGGCGCGGTTTTATTCGTTCACCGTGACCACGATCTCGGCTATTGCCTCGGTGAAAGCGAATTATTGGAGAGAGCACGGCCTGACGAGAGACGTTCGGCGCGGTTTTATTCGTTCACCGTGACCACGATCTCGGCTATTGCCTCGGTGAAAGCGAATTATTGGAGAGAGCACGGCCTGACGAGAGACGTTTGGCGCGGTTTTATTCGTTCACCGTGACCACGATCTCGGCTATTGCCTCGGTGAAAGCGAATTATTGGAGAGAGCACGGCCTGACGAGAGACGTTCGGCGCGGTTTTATTCGTTCACCGTGACCACGATCTCGGCTATTGCCTCGGTGAAAGCGAATTATTGGAGAGAGCACGGCCTGACGAGAGACGTTCGGCGCCGTTTTATTCGTTCACCGTGACCACGATCTCGGCTATTGCCTCGGTGAAAGCGAATTATTGGAGAGAGCACGGCCTGACGAGAGACGTTCGGCGCGGTTTTATTCGTTCACCGTGACCACGATCTCGGCTATTGCCTCGGTGAAAGCGAATTATTGGAGAGAGCACGGCCTGACGAGAGACGTTTGGCGCCGTTTTATTCGTTCACCGTGACCACGATCTCGGCTATTGCCTCGGTGAAAGCGAATTATTGGAGAGAGCACGGCCTGACGAGAGACGTTCGGCGCCGTTTTATTCGTTCACCGTGACCACGATCTCGGCTATTGCCTCGGTGAAAGCGAATTATTGGAGAGAGCACGGCCTGACGAGAGACGTTTGGCGCCGTTTTATTCGTTCACCGTGACCACGATCTCGGCTATTGCCTCGGTGAAAGCGAATTATTGGAGAGAGCACGGCCTGACGAGAGACGTTTGGCGCCGTTTTATTCGTTCACCGTGACCACGATCTCGGCTATTGCCTCGGTGAAAGCGAATTATTGGAGAGAGCACGGCCTGACGAGAGACGTTCGGCGCCGTTTTATTCGTTCACCGTGACCACGATCTCGGCTATTGCATCGGTGAAAGCGAATTATTGGAGAGAGCACGGCCTGACGAGAGACGTTTGGCGCCGTTTTATTCGTTCACCGTGACCACGATCTCGGCTATTGCCTCGGTGAAAGCGAATTATTGGAGAGAGCACTGCCTGACGAGAGACGTTTGGCGCCGTTTTATTCGTTCACCGTGACCACGATCTCGGCTATTGCCTCGGTGAAAACGAATTATTGGAGAGAGCACGGCCTGACGAGAGACGTTCGGCGCCGTTTTATTCGTTCACCGTGACCACGATCTCGGCTATTGCCTCGGTGAAAGCGAATTATTGGAGAGAGCACGGCCTGACGAGAGACGTTTGGCGCCGTTTTATTCGTTCACCGTGACCACGATCTCGGCTATTGCCTCGGTGAAAGCGAATTATTGGAGAGAGCACGGCCTGACGAGAGACGTTTGGCGCCGTTTTATTCGTTCACCGTGACCACGATCTCGGCTATTGCCTCGGTGAAAGCGAATTATTGGAGAGAGCACGGCCTGACGAGAGACGTTCGGCGCCGTTTTATTCGTTCACCGTGACCACGATCTCGGCTATTGCCTCGGTGAAAGCGAATTATTGGAGAGAGCACGGCCTGACGAGAGACGTTCGGCGCGCTTTTATTCGTTCACCGTGACCACTATCTCGGCTATTGCCTCGGTGAAAGCGAATTATTGGAGAGAGCACGGCCTGACGAGAGACGTTTGGCGCCGTTTTATTCGTTCACCGTGACCACGATCTCGGTGAAAGCGAATTATTGGAGAGAGCACGGCCTGACGAGAGACGTTCGGCGCGGTTTTATTCGTTCACCGTGACCACGATCTCGGCTATTGCCACGGTGAAAGCGAATTATTGGAGAGAGCACGGCCTGACGAGAGACGTTTGGCGCCGTTTTATTTGTTCACCGTGACCACGATCTCGGCTATTGCCTCGGTGAAAGCGAATTATTGGAGAGAGCACGGCCTGACGAGAGACGTTCGGCGCCGTTTTATTCGTTCACCGTGACCACGATCTCGGCTATTGCCTCGGTGAAAGCGAATTATTGGAGAGAGCACGGCCTGACGAGAGACGTTTGGCGCCGTTTTATTCGTTCACCGTGACCACGATCTCGGCTATTGCCTCGGTGAAAGCGAATTATTGGAGAGAGCACGGCCTGACGAGAGACGTTTGGCGCCGTTTTATTCGTTCACCGTGACCACGATCTCGGCTATTGCCTCGGTGAAAGCGAATTATTGGAGAGAGCACGGCCTGACGAGAGACGTTCGGCGCCGTTTTATTCGTTCACCGTGACCACGATCTCGGCTATTGCCTCGGTGAAAGCGAATTATTGGAGAGAGCACGGCCTGACGCGAGACGTTTGGCGCCGTTTTATTCGTTCACCGTGACCACGATCTCGGCTATTGCCTCGGTGAACGCGAATTATTGGACAGCGAATTATTGGAGAGAGCACGGCCTGACGAGAGACGTTCGGCGCGGTTTTATTCGTTCACCGTGACCACGATCTCGGCTATTGCCTCGGTGAAAGCGAATTATTGGAGAGAGCACGGCTGACGAGAGACGTTCGGCGCGGTTTTATTCGTTCACCGTGACCACGATCTCGGCTATTGCCTCGGTGAAAGCGAATTATTGGAGAGAGCACGGCCTGACGAGAGACGTTCGGCGCGGTTTTATTCGTTCACCGTAACCACGATCTCGGCTATTGCCTCGGTGAAAGCGAATTATTGGAGAGAGCACGGCCTGACGAGAGACGTTCGGCGCGGTTTTATTCGTTCACCGTGACCACGATCTCGGCTATTGCCTCGGTGAAAGCGAATTATTGGAGAGAGCACGGCCTGACGAGAGACGTTCGGCGCGGTTTTATTCGTTCACCGTGACCACGATCTCGGCTATTGCCTCGGTGAAAGCGAATTATTGGAGAGAGCACGGCCTGACGAGAGACGTTCGGCGCGGTTTTATTCGTTCACCGTGACCACGATCTCGGCTATTGCCTCGGTGAAAGCGAATTATTGGAGAGAGCACGGCCTGACGAGAGACGTTTGGCGCCGTTTTATTCGTTCACCGTGACCACGATCTCGGCTATTGCCTCGGTGAAAGCGAATTATTGGAGAGAGCACGGCCTGACGAGAGACGTTTGGCGCGGTTTTATTCGTTCACCGTGACCACGATCTCGGCTATTGCCTCGGTGAAAGCGAATTATTGGAGAGAGCACGGCCTGACGAGAGACGTTCGGCGCGGTTTTATTCGTTCACCGTGACCACGATCTCGGCTATTGCCTCGGTGAAAGCGAATTATTGGAGAGAGCACGGCCTGACGAGACGTTCGGCGCGGTTTTATTCGTTCACCGTGACCACGATCTCGGCTATTGCCTCGGTGAAAGCGAATTATTGGAGAGAGCGCGGCCTGACGAGAGACGTTCGGCGCGGTTTTATTCGTTCACCGTGACCACGATCTCGGCTATTGCCTCGGTGAAAGCGAATTATTGGAGAGAGCACGGCCTGACGAGAGACGTTCGGCGCGGTTTTATTCGTTCACCGTGACCACGATCTCGGCTATTGCCTCGGTGAAAGCGAATTATTGGAGAGAGCACGGCCTGACGAGAGACGTTCGGCGCGGTTTTATTCGTTCACCGTGACCACGATCTCGGCTATTGCCTCGGTGAAAGCGAATTATTGGAGAGAGCACGGCCTGACGAGAGACGTTTGGCGCCGTTTTATTCGTTCACCGTGACCACGATCTCGGCTATTGCCTCGGTGAAAGCGAATTATTGGAGAGAGCACGGCCTGACGAGAGACGTTCGGCGCGGTTTTATTCGTTCACCGTGACCACGATCTCGGCTATTGCCTCGGTGAAAGCGAATTATTGGAGAGAGCACGGCCTGACAAGAGACGTTTGGCGCCGTTTTATTCGTTCACCGTGACCACGATCTCGGCTATTGCCTCGGTGAAAGCGAATTATTGGAGAGAGCACGGCCTGACGAGAGACGTTCGGCGCGGTTTTATTCGTTCACCGTGACCACGATCTCGGCTATTGCCTCGATGAAAGCAAATTATTGGAGAGAGCACGGCCTGACGAGAGACGTTCGGCGCGGTTTTATTCGTTCACCGTGACCACGATCTCGGCTATTGCCTCGGTGAAAGCGAATTATTGGAGAGAGCACGGCCTGACGAGAGACGTTTGGCGCCGTTTTATTCGTTCACCGTGACCACGATCTCGGCTATTGCCTCGGTGAAAGCGAATTATTGGAGAGAGCACGGCCTGACGAGAGACGTTTGGCGCCGTTTTATTCGTTCACCGTGACCACGATCTCGCCTATTGCCTCGGTGAAAGCGAATTATTGGAGAGAGCACGGCCTGACGAGAGACGTTTGGCGCCGTTTTATTCGTTCACCGTGACCACGATCTCGGCTATTGCCTCGGTGAAAGCGAATTATTGGAGAGGGCACGGCCTGACGAGAGACGTTCGGCGCGGTTTTATTCGTTCACCGTGACCACGATCTCGGCTATTGCCTCGGTGAAAGCGAATTATTGGAGAGAGCACGGCCTGACGAGAGACGTTTGGCGCCGTTTTATTCGTTCACCGTGACCACGATCTCGGCTATTGCCTCGGTGAAAGCGAATTATTGGAGAGAGCACGGCCTGACGAGAGACGTTTGGCGCCGTTTTATTCGTTCACCGCGACCACGATCCCGGCTATTGCCTCGGTGAAAGCGAATTATTGGAGAAAGCACGGCCTGACGAGAGACGTTCGGCGCGGTTTTATTCGTTCACCGTGACCACGATCTCGGCTATTGCCTCGGTGAAAGCGAATTATTGGAGAGAGCACGGCCTGACGAGAGACGTTTGGCGCCGTTTTATTCGTTCACCGTGACCACGATCTCGGCTATTGCCTCGGTGAAAGCTAATTATTGGAGAGAGCACGGCCTGACGAGAGACGTTTGGCGCCGTTTTATTCGTTCACCGTGACCACGATCTCGGCTATTGCCTCGGTGAAAGCGAATTATTGGAGAGAGCACGGCCTGACGAGAGACGTTCGGCGCGGTTTTATTCGTTCACCGTGACCACGATCTCGGCTATTGCCTCGGTGAAAGCGAATTATTGGAGAGAGCACGGCCTGACGAGAGACGTTTGGCGCCGTTTTATTCGTTCACCGTGACCACGATCTCGGCTATTGCCTCGGTGAAAGCGAATTATTGGAGAGAGCACGGCCTGACGAGAGACGTTTGGCGCCGTTTTATTCGTTCACCGTGACCACGATCTCGGCTATTGCCTCGGTGAAAGCGAATTATTGGAGAGAGCACGGCCTGACGAGAGACGTTCGGCGCGGTTTTATTCGTTCACCGTGACCACGATCTCGGCTATTGCCTCGGTGAAAGCGAATTATTGGAGAGAGCACGGCCTGACGAGAGACGTTTGGCGCCGTTTTATTCGTTCACCGTGACCACGATCTCGGCTATTTCCTCGGTGAAAGCGAATTATTGGAGAGAGCACGGCCTGACGAGAGACGTTTGGCGCCGTTTTATTCGTTCACCGTGACCACGATCTCGGCTATTGCCTCGGTGAAAGCGAATTATTGGAGAGAGCACGGCCTGACGAGAGACGTTCGGCGCGGTTTTTATTCGTTCACCGTGACCACGATCTCGGCTATTGCCTCGGTGAAAGCGAATTATTGGAGAGAGCACGGCCTCACGAGAGACGTTTGGCGCCGTTTTATTCGTTCACCGTGACCACGATCTCGGCTATTGCCTCGGTGAAAGCGAATTATTGGAGAGAGCACGGCCTGACGAGAGACGTTCGGCGCGGTTTTATTCGTTCACCGTGACCACGATCTCGGCTATTGCCTCGGTGAAAGCGAATTATTGGAGAGAGCACGGCCTGACGAGAGACGTTTGGCGCCGTTTTATTCGTTCACCGTGACCACGATCTCGGCTATTGCCTCGGTGAAAGCGAATTATTGGAGAGAGCACGGCCTGACGAGAGACGTTCGGCGCGGTTTTATTCGTTCACCGTGACCACGATCTCGGCTATTGCCTCGGTGAAAGCGAATTATTGGAGAGAGCACGGCCTGACGAGAGACGTTTGGCGCCGTTTTATTCGTTCACCGTGACCACGATCTCGGCTATTGCCTCGGTGAAAGCGAATTATTGGAGAGAGCACGGCCTGACGAGAGACGTTTGGCGCCGTTTTATTCGTTCACCGTGACCACGATCTCGGCTATTGCCTCGGTGAAAGCGAATTATTGGAGAGAGCACGGCCTGACGAGAGACGTTCGGCGCGGTTTTATTCGTTCACCGTGACCACGATCTCGGCTATTGCCTCGGTGAAAGCGAATTATTGGAGAGAGCACGGCCTGACGAGAGACGTTTGGCGCCGTTTTATTCGTTCACCGTGACCACGATCTCGGCTATTGCCTCGGTGAAAGCGAATTATTGGAAAGAGCACGGCCTGACGAGAGACGTTCGGCGCGGTTTTATTCGTTCACCGTGACCACGATCTCGGCTATTGCCTCGGTGAAAGCGAATTATTGGAGAGAGCACGGCCTGACAAGAGACGTTCGGCGCGGTTTTATTCGTTCACCGTGACCACGATCTCGGCTATTGCCTCGGTGAAAGCGAATTATTGGAGAGAGCACGGCCTGACGAGAGACGTTCGGCGCGGTTTTATTCGTTCACCGTGACCACGATCTCGGCTATTGCCTCGGTGAAAGCGAATTATTGGAGAGAGCACGGCCTGACGAGAGACGTTCGGCGCGGTTTTATTCGTTCACCGTGACCACGATCTCGGCTATTGCCTCGGTGAAAGCGAATTATTGGAGAGAGCACGGCCTGACGAGAGACGTTCGGCGCGGTTTTATTCGTTCACCGTAACCACGATCTCGGCTATTGCCTCGGTGAAAGCGAATTATTGGAGAGAGCACGGCCTGACGAGAGACGTTCGGCGCGGTTTTATTCGTTCACCGTGACCACGATCTCGGCTATTGCCTCGGTGAAAGCGAATTATTGGAGAGAGCACGGCCTGACGAGAGACGTTCGGCGCGGTTTTATTCGTTCACCGTGACCACGATCTCGGCTATTGCCTCGGTGAAAGCGAATTATTGGACAGAGCACGGCCTGACGAGAGACGTTCGGCGCGGTTTTATTCGTTCACCGTGACCACGATCTCGGCTATTGCCTCGGTGAAAGCGAATTATTGGAGAGAGCACGGCCTGACGAGAGACGTTTGGCGCCGTTTTATTCGTTCACCGTGACCACGATCTCGGCTATTGCTTCGGTGAAAGCGAATTATTGGAGAGAGCACGGCCTGACGAGAGACGTTTGGCGCGGTTTTATTCGTTCACCGTGACCACGATCTCGGCTATTGCCTCGGTGAAAGCGAATTATTGGAGAGAGCACGGCCTGACGAGAGACGTTCGGCGCGGTTTTATTCGTTCACCATGACCACGATCTCGGCTATTGCCTCGGTGAAAGCGAATTATTGGAGAGAGCACGGCCTGACGAGACGTTCGGCGCGGTTTTATTCGTTCACCGTGACCACGATCTCGGCTATTGCCTCGGTGAAAGCGAATTATGGAGAGAGCACGGCCTGACGAGAGACGTTCGGCGCGGTTTTATTCGTTCACCGTGACCACGATCTCGGCTATTGCCTCGGTGAAAGCGAATTATTGGAAAGAGCACGGCCTGACGAGAGACGTTCGGCGCGGTTTTATTCGTTCACCGTGACCACGATCTCGGCTATTGCCTCGGTGAAAGCGAATTATTGGAGAGAGCACGGCCTGACGAGAGACGTTCGGCGCGGTTTTATTCGTTCACCGTGACCACGATCTCGGCTATTGCCTCGGTGAAAGCGAATTATTGGAGAGAGCACGGCCTGACGAGAGACGTTTGGCGCCGTTTTATTCGTTCACCGTGACCACGATCTCGGCTATTGCCTCGGTGAAAGCGAATTATTGGAGAGAGCACGGCCTGACGAGAGACGTTCGGCGCGGTTTTATTCGTTCACCGTGACCACGATCTCGGCTATTGCCTCGGTGAAAGCGAATTATTGGAGAGAGCACGGCCTGACGAGAGACGTTCGGCGCGGTTTTATTCGTTCACCGTGACCACGATCTCGGCTATTGCCTCGGTGAAAGCGAATTATTGGAGAGAGCACGGCCTGACGAGAGACGTTTGGCGCCGTTTTATTCGTTCACCGTGACCACGATCTCGGCTATTGCCTCGGTGAAAGCGAATTATTGGAGAGGGCACGGCCTGACGAGAGACGTTTGGCGCCGTTTTATTCGTTCACCGTGACCACGATCTCGGCTATTGCCTCGGTGAAAGCGAATTATTGGAGAGAGCACGGCCTGACGAGAGACGTTTGGCGCCGTTTTATTCGTTCACCGTGACCACGATCTCGGCTATTGCCTCGGTGAAAGCGAATTATTGGAGAGAGCACGGCCTGACGAGAGACGTTTGGCGCCGTTTTATTCGTTCACCGTGACCACGATCCCGGCTATTGCCTCGGTGAAAGCGAATTATTGGAGAAAGCACGGCCTGACGAGAGACGTTCGGCGCGGTTTTATTCGTTCACCGTGACCACGATCTCGGCTATTGCCTCGGTGAAAGCGAATTATTGGAGAGAGCACGGCCTGACGAGAGACGTTTGGCGCCGTTTTATTCGTTCACCGTACCACGATCTCGGCTATTGCCTCGGTGAAAGCGAATTATTGGAGAGAGCACGGCCTGACGAGAGACGTTTGGCGCCGTTTTATTCGTTCACCGTGACCACGATCTCGGCTATTGCCTCGGTGAAAGCGAATTATTGGAGAGAGCACGGCCTGACGAGAGACGTTCGGCGCGGTTTTATTCGTTCACCGTGACCACGATCTCGGCTATTGCCTCGGTGAAAGCGAATTATTGGAGAGAGCACGGCCTCACGAGAGACGTTTGGCGCCGTTTTATTCGTTCACCGTGACCACGATCTCGGCTATTGCCTCGGTGAAAGCGTATTATTGGAAAGAGCACGGCCTGACGAGAGACGTTCGGCGCGGTTTTATTCGTTCACCGTGACCACGATCTCGGCTATTGCCTCGGTGAAAGCGAATTATTGGAGAGAGCACGGCCTGACGAGAGACGTTTGGCGCCGTTTTATTCGTTCACCGTGACCACGATCTCGGCTATTGCCTCGGTGAAAGCGAATTATTGGAGAGAGCACGGCCTGACGAGAGACGTTCGGCGCGGTTTTATTCGTTCACCGTGACCACGATCTCGGCTATTGCCTCGGTGAAAGCGAATTATTGGAGAGAGCACGGCCTGACGAGAGACGTTTGGCGCCGTTTTATTCGTTCACCGTGACCACGATCTCGGCCATTGCCTCGGTGAAAGCGAATTATTGGAGAGAGCACGGCCTGACGAGAGACGTTTGGCGCCGTTTTATTCGTTCACCGTGACCACGATCTCGGCTATTGTCTCGGTGAAAGCGAATTATTGGAGAGAGCACGGCCTGACGAGAGACGTTCGGCGCGGTTTTATTCGTTCACCGTGACCACGATCTCGGCTATTGCCTTGGTGAAAGCGAATTATTGGAGAGAGCACGGCCTGACGAGAGACGTTTGGCGCCGTTTTATTCGTTCACCGTGACCACGATCTCGGCTATTGCCTCGGTGAAAGCGAATTATTGGAGAGAGCACGGCCTGACGAGAGACGTTCGGAGCGGTTTTATTCGTTCACCGTGACCACGATCTCGGCTATTGCCTCGGTGAAAGCGAATTATTGGAGAGAGCACGGCCAGACGAGAGACGTTTGGCGCCGTTTTATTCGTTCACCGTGACCACGATCTCGGCTATTGCCTCGGTGAAAGCGAATTGTTGGAGAGAGCACGGCCTGACGAGAGACGTTTGGCGCCGTTTTATTCGTTCACCGTGACCACGATCTCGGCTATTGCCTCGGTGAAAGCAAATTATTGGAGAGAGCACGGCCTGACGAGAGACGTTCGGCGCGGTTTTATTCGTTAACCGTGACCACGATCTCGGCTATTTCCTCGGTGAAAGCGAATTATTGGAGAGAGCACGGCCTGACGAGAGACGTTTGGCGCCGTTTTATTCGATCACCGTGACCACGATCTCGGCTATTGCCTCGGTGAAAGCGAATTATTGGAGAGAGCACGGCCTGACGAGAGACGTTCGGCGCGGTTTTATTCGTTCACCGTGACCACGATCTCGGCTATTGCCTCGGTGAAAGCGAATTATTGGAGAGAGCACGGCCTGACGAGAGACGTTCGGCGCGGTTTTATTCGTTCACCGTGACCACGATCTCGGCTATTGCCTCGGTGAAAGCGAATTATTGGAGAGAGCACGGCCTGACGAGAGACGTTCGGCGCAGTTTTATTCGTTCACCGTGACCACGATCTCGGCTATTGCCTCGGTGAAAGCGAATTATTGGAGAGAGCACGGCCTGACGAGAGACGTTCGGCGCGGTTTTATTCGTTCACCGTGACCACGATCTCGGCTATTGCCTCGGTGAAAGCGAATTATTGGAGAGAGCACGGCCTGACGAGAGACGTTCGGCGCGGTTTTATTCGTTCACCGTGACCCACGATCTCGGCTATTGCCTCGGTGAAAGCGAATTATTGGAGAGAGCACGGCCTGACGAGAGACGTTTCGGCGCGGTTTTATTCGTTCACCGTGACCACGATCTCGGCTATTGCCTTGGTGAAAGCGAATTATTGGAGAGAGCACGGCCTGACGAGAGACGTTTCGGCGCGGTTTTATTCGTTCACCGTGAACCACGATCTCGGCTATTGCCTCGGTTGAAAGCGAATTATTTGTAGAGAGGCACGGCCTGACGAGAGACGTTTGGCGGCGCGTTTTATTCGTTCACCGTGACCACGATCTCGGCTATTGCCTCGGTGAAAGCGAATTATTGGAGAGAGCACGGCCTGACGAGAGACGTTTTGGCGCGGTTTTATTCGTTCACCGTGACCACGATCTCGGCTATTGCCTCGGTGAGAAGCGAATTATTGGAGAGAGCACGGCCTGACGAGAGACGTTCGGCGCGGTTTTATTCGTTCACCGTGACCACGATCTCGGCTATTGCCTCGGTGAAAGCGAATTATTGAGGAGAGAGCACGGCCTGACGAGAGACGTTCGGCGCGGTTTTATTCGTTCACTCGTGACCACGATCTCGGCTATTGCCTCGGTGAAAGCGAGATTATTGGAGGAAACGTTCGGCGCGGTTTTATTCGTTCACCGTGACCACGATCTCGGCTATTGCCTCGGTGAAAGCGAATTGTTGGAGAGAGCACGGCCTGACGAGAGACGTTCGGCGCGGTTTTATTCGTTCACCGTGACCACGATCTCGGCTATTGCCTCGGTGAAAGCGAATTATTGGAGAGAGCACGGCCTGACGAGAGACGTTCGGCGGGGTTTTATTCGTTCACCGTGACCACGATCTCGGCTATTGCCTCGGTGAAAGCGAATTATTGGAGAGAGCACGGCCTGACGAGAGACGTTCGGCGCGGTTTTATTCGTTCACCGTGACCACGATCTCGGCTATTGCCTCGGTGAAAGCGAATTATTGGAGAGAGCACGGCCTGACGAGAGACGTTCGGCGCGGTTTTATTCGTTCACCGTGACCACGATCTCGGCTATTGCCTCGGTGAAAGCGAATTATTGGAGAGAGCACGGCCTGACGAGAGACGTTCGGCGCGGTTTTATTCGTTCACCGTGACCACGATCTCGGCTATTGCCTCGGTGAAAGCGAATTATTGGAGAGAGCACGGCCTGACGAGAGACGTTCGGCGCGGTTTTATTCGTTCACCGTGACCACGATCTCGGCTAGTGCCTCGGTGAAAGCGAATTATTGGAGAGAGCACGGCCTGACGAGAGACGTTCGGCGCGGTTTTATTCGTTCACCGTGACCACGATCTCGGCTATTGCCTTGGTGAAAGCGAATTATTGGAGAGAGCACGGCCTGACGAGAGACGTTCGGCGCGGTTTTATTCGTTCACCGTGACCACGATCTCGGCTATTGCCTCGGTGAAAGCGAATTATTGGAGAGAGCACGGCCTGACGAGAGACGTTTGGCGCCGTTTTATTCGTTCACCGTGACCACGATCTCGGCTATTGCCTCGGGTGAAAGCGAATTATTGGAGAGAGCACGGCCTGACGAGAGACGTTTGGCGCGGTTTTATTCGTTCACCGTGACCACGATCTCGGCTATTGCCTCGGTGAAAGCGAATTATTGGAGAGAGCACGGCCTGACGAGAGACGTTCGGCGCGGTTTTATTCGTTCACCGTGACCACGATCTCGGCTATTGCCTCGGTGAAAGCGAATTATTGGAGAGAGCACGGCCTGACGAGACGTTCGGCGCGGTTTTATTCGTTCACCGTGACCACGATCTCGGCTATTGCCTCGGTGAAAGCGAATTATTGCAGAGAGCACGGCCTGACGAGAGACGTTCGGCGCGGTTTTATTCGTTCACCGTGACCACGATCTCGGCTATTGCCTCGGTGAAAGCGAATTATTGGAGAGAGGACGGCCTGACGAGAGACGTTCGGCGCGGTTTTATTCGTTCACCGTGACCACAATCTCGGCTATTGCCTCGGTGAAAGCGAATTATTGGAGAGAGCACGGCCTGACGAGAGACGTTCGGCGCGGTTTTATTCGTTCACCGTGACCACGATCTCGGCTATTGCCTCGGTGAAAGCGAATTATTGGAGAGAGCACGGCCTGACGAGAGACGTTCGGCGCGGTTTTATTCGTTCACCGTGACCACGATCTCGGCTATTGCCTCGGTGAAAGCGAATTATTGGAGAGAGCACGGCCTGACGAGAGACGTTCGGCGCGGTTTTATTCGTTCACCGTGACCACGATCTCGGCTATTGCCTCGGTGAAAGCGAATTATTGGAGAGAGCATGGCCTGACGAGAGACGTTCGGCGCGGTTTTATTCGTTCACCGTGACCACGATCTCGGCTATTGCCTCGGTGGAAAGCGAATTATTGGAGAGAGCACGGCCTGACGAGAGACGTTCGGCGCGGTTTTATTCGTTCACCGTGACCACGATCTCGGCTATTGCCTCGGTGAAAGCGAATTATTGGAGAGAGCACGGCCTGACGAGAGACGTTCGCGCGGTTTTATTCGTTACACCGTGACCACGATCTCGGCTATTGCCTCGGGTGAAAGCGAATTATTGGAGAGAGCACGGCCTGACGAGAGACGTTCGGCGCGGTTTTATTCGTTCACCGTGACCACGATCTCGGCTATTGCCTCGGTGATAGCGAATTATTGGAGAGAGCACGGCCTGACGAGAGACGTTCGGCGCGGTTTTATTCGTTCACCGTGACCACGATCTCGGCTATTGCCTCGGTGAAAGCGAATTATTGGAGAGAGCACGGCCTGACGAGAGACGTTTCGGCGCGGTTTTATTCGTTCACCGTGACCACGATCTCGGCTATTGCCTCGGTGAAAGCGAATTATTGGAGAGACCACGGCCTGACGAGAGACGTTCGGCGCGGTTTTATTCGTTCACCGTGACCACGATCTCGGCTATTGCCTCGATGAAAGCGAATTATTGGAGAGAGCACGGCCTGACGAGAGACGTTCGGCGCGGTTTTATTCGTTCACCGTGACCACGATCTCGGCTATTGCCTCGGTGAAAGCGAATTATTGGAGAGAGCACGGCCTGACGAGAGACGTTCGGCGCGGGTTTTATTCGTTCACCGTGACCACGATCTCGGCTATTGCCTCGGTGAAAGCGAATTATTGGAGAGAGCACGGCCTGACGAGAGACGTTTGGCGCCGGCTTTATTCGTTCACCGTGACCACGATCTCGGCTATTGCCTCGGTGAAAGCGAATTATTGGAGAGAGCACGGCCTGACGAGAGACGTTTGGCGCCGTTTTATTCGTTCACCGTGACCACGATCTCGGCTATTGCCTCGGTGAAAGCGAATTATTGGAGAGAGCACGGCCTGACGAGAGACGTTTGGCGCCGGTTTTATTTGTTCACCGTGACCACGATCTCGGCTATTGCCTCGGTGAAAGCGAATTATTGGAGAGAGCACGGCCTGACGAGAGACGTTTGGCGCCGTTTTATTCGTTCACCGTGACCACGATCTCGGCAATTGCCTCGGTGAAAGCGAATTATTGGAGAGAGCACGGCCTGACGAGAGACGTTTGGCGCCGTTTTATTCGTTCACCGTGACCACGATCTCGCCTATTGCCTCGGTGAAAGCGAATTATTGGAGAGAGCACGGCCTGACGAGAGACGTTTGGCGCCGTTTTATTCGTTCACCGTGACCACGATCTCGGCTATTGCCTCGGTGAAAGCGAATTATTGGAGAGAGCACGGCCTGACGAGAGACGTTTGGCGCCGTTTTATTCGTTCACCGTGACCACGATCTCGCCTATTGCCTCGGTGGAAAGCGAATTATTGGAGAGAGCACGGCCTGACGAGAGACGTTTGGCGCCGTTTTATTCGTTCACCGTGACCACGATCTCGCCTATTGCCTCGGTGAAAGCGAATTATTGGAGAGAGCACGGCCTGACGAGAGACGTTTGGCGCCGTTTTATTCGTTCACCGTGACCACGATCTCGGCTATTGCCTCGGTGGAAAGCGAATTATTGGAGAGAGCACGGCCTGATGAGAGACGTTTGGCGCCGTTTTATTCGTTCTCCGTGACCACGATCTCGCCTATTGCCTCGGTGGAAAGCGAATTATAGGAGAGAGCACGGCCTGACGAGAGACGTTTGGCGCCGTTTTATTCGTTCACCATGACCACGATCTTGGCTATTGCCTCGGTGAAAGCGAATTATTGGAGAGAGCACGGCCTGACGAGAGACGTTTGGCGCCGTTTTATTCGTTCACCGTGACCACGATCTCGGCTATTGCCTCGGTGTGAAAGCTAATTATTGGAGAGAGCACGGCCTGACGAGAGACGTTTGGCGCCGTTTTATTCGTTCACCGTGACCACGATCTCGCCTATTGCCTCGGTGGAAAGCGAATTATTGGAGAGAGCACGGCCTGACGAGAGACGTTTGGCGCCGTTTTATTCGTTCACCGTGACCACGATCTCGGCTATTGCCTCGGGTGAAAGCGAATTATTGGAGAGAGCACGGCCTGACGAGAGACGTTTGGCGCCGGTTTTATTTGTTCACCGTGACCACGATCTCGGCTATTGCCTCGGTGAAAGCGAATTATTGGAGAGAGCACGGCCTGACGAGAGACGTTTGGCGCCGTTTTATTCGTTCACCGTGACCACGATCTCGGCTATTGCCTCGGTGGAAAGCGAATTATTGGAGAGAGCACGGCCTGACGAGAGACGTTTGGCGCCGTTTTATTCGTTCACCGTGACCACGATCTCGGCTATTGCCTCGGTGAAAGCGAATTATTGGAGAGAGCACGGCCTGACGAGAGACGTTTGGCGCCGTTTTATTCGTTCACCGTGACCACGATCTCGGCTATTGCCTCGGTGAAAGCGAATTATTGGAGAGAGCACGGCCTGACGAGAGACGTTCGGCGCGGTTTTATTCGTTCACCGTGACCACGATCTCGGCTATTGCCTCGGTGAAAGCGAATTATTGGAGAGAGCACGGCCTGACGAGAGACGTTCGGCGCGGTTTTATTCGTTCACCGTGACCACGATCTCGCCTATTGCCTTGGTGAAAGCGAATTATTGGAGAGAGCACGGCCTGACGAGAGACGTTTGGCGCCGTTTTATTCGTTCACCGTGACCACGATCTCGGCTATTGCCTCGGTGAAAGCGAATTATTGGAGAGAGCACGGCCTGACGAGAGACGTTTGGCGCCGTTTTATTCGTTCACCGTGACCACGATCTCGCCTATTGCCTCGGTGAAAGCGAATTAGTGGAGAGAGCACGGCCTGACGAGAGACGTTTGGCGCCGTTTTATTCGTTCACCGTGACCACGATCTCGGCTATTTGCCTCGGTGAAAGCGAATTATTGGAGAGAGCACGGCCTGACGAGAGACGTTTGGCGCCGTTTTCTTCGTTCACCGTGACCACGATCTCGGCTATTGCCTCTGTGAAAGCGAATTATTGGAGAGAGCACGGCCTGACGAGAGACGTTTGGCGCCGTTTTATTCGTTCACCGTGACCACGATCTCGCCTATTGCCTCGGTGAAAGCGAATTATTGGAGAGAGCACGGCCTGACGAGAGACGTTTGGCGCCGTTTTATTCGTTCACCGTGACCACGATCTTGGCTATTGCCTCGGTGAAAGCGAATTATTGGAGAGAGCACGGCCTGACGAGAGACGTTTGGCGCAGTTTTATTTGTTCACCGTGACCACGATCTCGCCTATTGCCTCGGTGAAAGCGAATTATTGGAGAGAGCACGGCCTGACGAGAGACGTTTGGCGCCGTTTTATTCGTTCACCGTGACCACGATCTCGGCTATTGCCTCGGTGAAAGCGAATTATTGGAGAGAGCACGGCCTGACGAGAGACGTTTGGCGCCGTTTTATTCGTTCACCGTGACCACGATCTCGCCTATTGCCTCGGTGAAAGCGAATTATTGGAGAGAGCACGGCCTGACGAGAGACGTTTGGCGCCGTTTTATTCGTTCACCGTGACCACGATCTCGGCTATTGCCTCGGTGAAAGCGAATTATTGGAGAGAGCACGGCCTGACGAGAGACGTTTGGCGCCGTTTTATTCGTTCACCGTGACCACGATCTCGGCTATTGCCTCGGTGAAAGCGAATTATTGGAGAGAGCACGGCCTGACGAGAGTCGTTTGGCGCCGTTTTATTCGTTCACCGTGACCACGATCTCGCCTATTGCCTCGGTGAAAGCGAATTATTGGAGAGAGCACGGCCTGACGAGAGACGTTTGGCGCCGTTTTATTCGTTCACCGTGACCACGATCTCGCCTATTGCCTCGGTGAAAGCGGATTATTGGAGAGAGCACGGCCTGACGAGAGACGTTTGGCGCCGTTTTATTCGTTCACCGTGACCACGATCTCGGCTATTGCCTCGGTGAAAGCGAATTATTGGAGAGAGCACGGCCTGGCGAGAGACATTTGGCGCCGTTTTATTCGTTCACCGTGACCACGATCTCGGGTATTGCCTCGGTGAAAGCGAATTATTGGAGAGAGCACGGCCTGACGAGAGACGTTTGGTGCCGTTTTATTCGTTCACCGTGACCACGATCTCGCCTATTGCCTCGGTGAAAGCGAATTATTGGAGAGAGCACGGCCTGACGAGAGACGTTTGGCGCCGTTTTATTCGTTCACCGTGACCACGATCTCGGCTATTGCCTCGGTGAAAGCGAATTATTGGAGAGAGCACGGCCTGACGAGAGACGTTTGGCGCCGTTTTATTCGTTCACCGTGACCACGATCTCGCCTATTGCCTCGGTGAAAGCGAATTATTGGAGAGAGCACGGCCTGACGAGAGACGTTTGGCGCCGTTTTATTCGTTCACCGTGACCACGATCTCGCCTATTGCCTCGGTGAAAGCGAATTATTGGAGAGAGCACGGCCTGACGAGAGACGTTTGGCGCCGTTTTATTCGTTCACCGTGACCACGATCTCGGCTATTGCCTCGGTGAAAGCGAATTATTGGAGAGAGCACGGCCTGATGAGAGACGTTTGGCGCCGTTTTATTCGTTTTCCGTGACCACGATCTCGCCTATTGCTTCGGTGAAAGCGAATTATAGGAGAGAGCACGGCCTGACGAGAGACGTTTGGCGCCGTTTTATTCGTTCACCATGACCACGATCTTGGCTATTGCCTCGGTGAAAGCGAATTATTGGAGAGAGCACGGCCTGACGAGAGACGTTTGGCGCCGTTTTATTCGTTCACCGTGACCACGATCTCGGCTATTGCCTCGGTGAAAGCTAATTATTGGAGAGAGCACGGCCTGACGAGAGACGTTTGGCGCCGTTTTATTCGTTCACCGTGACCACGATCTCGCCTATTGCCTCGGTGAAAGCGAATTATTGGAGAGAGCACGGCCTGACGAGAGACGTTTGGCGCCGTTTTATTCGTTCACCGTGACCACGATCTCGGCTATTGCCTCGGTGAAAGCGAATTATTGGAGAGAGCACGGCCTGACGAGAGACGTTTGGCGCCGTTTTATTTGTTCACCGTGACCACGATCTCGGCTATTGCCTCGGTGAAAGCGAATTATTGGAGAGAGCACGGCCTGACGAGAGACGTTTGGCGCCGTTTTATTCGTTCACCGTGACCACGATCTCGGCTATTGCCTCGGTGAAAGCGAATTATTGGAGAGAGCACGGCCTGACGAGAGACGTTTGGCGCCGTTTTATTCGTTCACCGTGACCACGATCTCGGCTATTGCCTCGGTGAAAGCGAATTATTGGAGAGAGCACGGCCTGACGAGAGACGTTTGGCGCCGTTTTATTCGTTCACCGTGACCACGATCTCGGCTATTGCCTCGGTGAAAGCGAATTATTGGAGAGAGCACGGCCTGACGAGAGACGTTCGGCGCGGTTTTATTCGTTCACCGTGACCACGATCTCGGCTATTGCCTCGGTGAAAGCGAATTATTGGAGAGAGCACGGCCTGACGAGAGACGTTCGGCGCGGTTTTATTCGTTCACCGTGACCACGATCTCGCCTATTGCCTTGGTGAAAGCGAATTATTGGAGAGAGCACGGCCTGACGAGAGACGTTTGGCGCCGTTTTATTCGTTCACCGTGACCACGATCTCGGCTATTGCCTCGGTGAAAGCGAATTATTGGAGAGAGCACGGCCTGACGAGAGACGTTTGGCGCCGTTTTATTCGTTCACCGTGACCACGATCTCGCCTATTGCCTCGGTGAAAGCGAATTAGTGGAGAGAGCACGGCCTGACGAGAGACGTTTGGCGCCGTTTTATTCGTTCACCGTGACCACGATCTCGGCTATTGCCTCGGTGAAAGCGAATTATTGGAGAGAGCACGGCCTGACGAGAGACGTTTGGCGCCGTTTTCTTCGTTCACCGTGACCACGATCTCGGCTATTGCCTCTGTGAAAGCGAATTATTGGAGAGAGCACGGCCTGACGAGAGACGTTTGGCGCCGTTTTATTCGTTCACCGTGACCACGATCTCGCCTATTGCCTCGGTGAAAGCGAATTATTGGAGAGAGCACGGCCTGACGAGAGACGTTTGGCGCCGTTTTATTCGTTCACCGTGACCACGATCTTGGCTATTGCCTCGGTGAAAGCGAATTATTGGAGAGAGCACGGCCTGACGAGAGACGTTTGGCGCAGTTTTATTTGTTCACTGTGACCACGATCTCGCCTATTGCCTCGGTGAAAGCGAATTATTGGAGAGAGCACGGCCTGACGAGAGACGTTTGGCGCCGTTTTATTCGTTCACCGTGACCACGATCTCGCCTATTGCCTCGGTGAAAGCGAATTATTCGAGAGAGCACGGCCTGACGAGAGACGTTTGGCGCCGCTTTATTCGTTCACCGTGACCACGATCTCGCCTACTGCCTCGGTGAAAGCGAATTATTGGAGAGAGCACGGCCTGACGAGAGGCGTTTGGCGCCGTTTTATTCGTTCACCGTGACCACGATCTCGCCTATTGCCTCGGTGAAAGCGAATTATTGGAGAGAGCACGGCCTGACGAGAGACGTTTGGCGCCGTTTTATTCGTTCACCGTGACCACGATCTCGGCTATTGCCTCGGTGAAAGCGAATTATTGGAGAGAGCACGGCCTGACGAGAGACGTTCGGCGCGGTTTTATTCGTTCACCGTGACCACGATCTCGGCTATTGCCTCGGTGAAAGCGAATTATTGGAGAGAGCACGGCCTGACGAGAGACGTTCGGCGTGGTTTTATTCGTTCACCGTGACCACGATCTCGCCTATTGCCTCGGTGAAAGCGAATTATTGGAGAGAGCACGGCCTGAAGAGAGACGTTTGGCGCCGTTTTATTCGTTCACCGTGACCACGATCTCGGCTATTGCCTCGGTGAAAGCGAATTATTGGAGAGAGCACGGCCTGACGAGAGACGTTTGGCGCCGTTTTATTCGTTCACCGTGACCACGATCTCGGCTATTGCCTCGGTGAAAGCGAATTATTGGAGAGAGCACGGCCTGACGAGAGACGCTTGGCGCCGTTTTATTCGTTCACCGTGACCACGATCTCGCCTATTGCCTCGGTGAAAGCGAATTATTGGAGAGAGCACGGCCTGACGAGAGACGTTTGGCGCCGTTTTATTCGTTCACCGTGACCACGATCTCGGCTATTGCCTCGGTGAAAGCGAATTATTGGAGAGAGCACGGCCTGACGATAGACGTTTGGCGCCGTTTTATTCGTTCACCGTGACCACGATCTCGCCTATTGCCTCGGTGAAAGCGAATTATTGGAGAGAGCACGGCCTGACGAGAGACGTTTGGCGCCGTTTTATTCGTTCACCGTGACCACGATCTCGCCTATTGCCTCGGTGAAAGCGAATTATTGGAGAGAGCACGGCCTGACGAGATACGTTTGGCGCCGTTTTATTCATTCACCGTGACCACGATCTCGGCTATTGCCTCGGTGAAAGCGAATTATTGGAGAGAGCACGGCCTGACGAGAGACGTTTGGCGCCGTTTTATTCGTTCACCGTGACCACGATCTCGCCTATTGCCTCGGTGAAAGCGAATTATTGGAGAGAGCACGGCCTGACGAGAGACGTTTGGCGCCGTTTTATTCGTTCACCGTGACCACGATCTCGGCTATTGCCTCGGTGAAAGCGAATTATTGGAGAGAGCACGGCCTGACGAGAGACGTTTGGCGCCGTTTTATTCGTTCACCGTGACCACGATCTCGGCTATTGCCTCGGTGAAAGCGAATTATTGGAGAGAGCACGGCCTGACGAGAGACGTTTGGCGCCGTTTTATTCGTTCACCATGACCACGATCTCGCCTATTGCCTCGGTGAAAGCGAATTATTGGAGAGAGCACGGCCTGACGAGAGACGTTTGGCGCCGTTTTATTCGTTCACCGTGACCACGATCTCGCCTATTGCCTCGGTGAAAGCGGATTATTGGAGAGAGCACGGCCTGACGAGAGACGTTTGGCGCCGTTTTATTCGTTCACCGTGACCACGATCTCGGCTATTGCCTCGGTGAAAGCGAATTATTGGAGAGAGCACGGCCTGGCGAGAGACATTTGGCGCCGTTTTATTCGTTCACCGTGACCACGATCTCGGGTATTGCCTCGGTGAAAGCGAATTATTGGAGAGAGCACGGCCTGACGAGAGACGTTTGGCGCCGTTTTATTCGTTCACCGTGACCACGATCTCGCCTATTGCCTCGGTGAAAGCGAATTATTGGAGAGAGCACGGCCTGACGAGAGACGTTTGGCGCCGTTTTATTCGTTCACCGTGACCACGATCTCGGCTATTGCCTCGGTGAAAGCGAATTATTGGAGAGAGCACGGCCTGACGAGAGACGTTTGGCGCCGTTTTATTCGTTCACCGTGACCACGATCTCGGCTATTGCCTCGGTGAAAGCGAATTATTGGAGAGAGCACGGCCTGACGAGAGACGTTTGGCGCCGTTTTATTCGTTCACCGTGACCACGATCTCGGCTATTGCCTCGGTGAAAGCGAATTATTGGAGAGAGCACGGCCTGACGAGAGACGTTTGGCGCCGTTTTATTCGTTCACCGTGACCACGATCTCGGCTATTGCCTCGGTGAAAGCGAATTATTGGAGAGAGCACGGCCTGACGAGAGACGTTTGGCGCCGTTTTATTCGTTCACCGTGACCACGATCTCGGCTATTGCCTCGGTGAAAGCGAATTATTGGAGAGAGCACGGCCTGACGAGAGACGTTCGGCGCGGTTTTATTCGTTCACCGTGACCACGATCTCGGCTATTGCCTCGGTGAAAGCGAATTATTGGAGAGAGCACGGCCTGACGAGAGACGTTCGGCGCGGTTTTATTCGTTCACCGTGACCACGATCTCGCCTATTGCCTCGGTGAAAGCGAATTATTGGAGAGAGCACGGCCTGACGAGAGACGTTTGGCGCCGTTTTATTCGTTCACCGTGACCACGATCTCGGCTATTGCCTCGGTGAAAGCGAATTATTGGAGAGAGCACGGCCTGACGAGAGACGTTTGGCGCCGTTTTATTCGTTCACCGTGACAACGGTCTCGCCTATTGCCTCGGTGAAAGCGAATTATTGGAGAGAGCAAGGCCTGACGAGAGACGTTTGGCGCCGTTTTATTCGTTCACCGTGACCACGATCTCGGCTATTGCCTCGGTGAAAGCGAATTATTGGAGAGAGCACGGCCTGACGAGAGACGTTTGGCGCCGTTTTATTCGTTCACCGTGACCACGATCTCGGCTATTGACTCGGTGAAAGCGAATTATTGGAGAGAGCACGGCCTGACGAGAGACGTTTGGCGCCGTTTTATTCGTTCACCGTGACCACGATCTCGCCTATTGCCTCGGTGAAAGCGAATTATTGGAGAGAGCACGGCCTGACGAGAGACGTTTGGCGCCGTTTTATTCGTTCACCGTGACCACGATCTCGGCTATTGCCTCGGTGAAAGCGAATTATTGGAGAGAGCACGGCCTGACGAGAGACGTTTGGCGCCGTTTTATTCGTTCACCGTGACCACGATCTCGCCTATTGCCTCGGTGAAAGCGAATTATTGGAGAGAGCACGGCCTGACGAGAGACGTTTGGCGCCGTTTTATTCGTTCACCGTGACCACGATCTCGCCTATTGCCTCGGTGAAAGCGAATTATTGGAGAGAGCACGGCCTGACGAGAGACGTTTGGCGCCGTTTTATTCGTTCACCGTGACCACGATCTCGGCTATTGCCTCGGTGAAAGCGAATTATTGGAGAGAGCACGGCCTGACGAGAGACGTTTGGCGCCGTTTTATTCGTTCACCGTGACCACGATCTCGCCTATTGCCTCGGCGAAAGCGAATTATTGGAGAGAGCACGGCCTGACGAGAGACGTTTGGCGCCGTTTTATTCGTTCACCGTGACCACGATCTCGTCTATTGCCTGGGTGAAAGCGAATTATTGGAGAGAGCACGGCCTGACGAGAGACGTTTGGCGCCGTTTTATTCGTTCACCGTGACCACGATCTCGGCTATTGCCTCGGTGAAAGCGAATTATTGGAGAGAGCACGGCCTGACGAGAGACGTTTGGCGCCGTTTTATTCGTTCACCGTGACCACGATCTCGCCTATTGCCTCGGTGAAAGCGAATTATTGGAGAGAGCACGGCCTGACGAGAGACGTTTGGCGCCGTTTTATTCGTTCACCGTGACCACGATCTCGGCTATTGCCTCGGTGAAAGCGAATTATTGGAGAGAGGACGGCCTGACGAGAGACGTTTGGCGCCGTTTTATTCGTTCACCGTGACCACGATCTCGGCTATTGCCTCGGTGAAAGCGAATTATTGGAGAGAGCACGGCCTGACGAGAGACGTTTGGCGCCGTTTTATTCGTTCACCGTGACCACGATCTCGGCTATTGCCTCGGTGAAAGCGAATTATTGGGGAGAGCACGGCCTGACGAGAGACGTTTGGCGCCGCTTTATTCGTTCACCGTGACCACGATCTCGGCTATTGCCTCGGTGAAAGCGAATTATTGGAGAGAGCACGGCCTGACGAGAGACGTTTGGCGCCGTTTTATTCGTACACCGTGACCGCGATCTCGGCTATTGCCTCGGTGAAAGCGAATTATTTGAGAGAGCACGGCCTGACGAGAGACGTTCGGCGCGGTTTTATTCGTTGGCTATTGGCTCGGTGAAAGCGAATTATTGGAGAGAGCACGGCCTGACGAGAGACGTTCGGCGCCGTTTTATTCGTTCACCGTGACCACGATCTCGGCTATTGCCTCGGTGAAAGCGAATTATTGGAGAGAGCACGGCCTGACGAGAGACGTTCGGCGCCGTTTTATTCGTTCACCGTGACCACGATCTCGGCTATTGCCTCGGTGAAAGCGAATTATTGGAGAGAGCACGGCCTGACGAGAGACGTTCGGCGCCGTTTTATTCGTTCACCGTGACCACGATCTCGGCTATTGCCTCGGTGAAAGCGAATTATTGGAGAGAGCACGGCCTGATGAGAGACGTTCGGCGCCGTTTTATTCGTTCACCGTGACCACGATCTCGGCTATTGCCTCGGTGAAAGCGAATTATTAGAGAGAGCACGGCCTGACGAGAGACGTTCGGCGCCGTTTTATTCGTTCACCGTGACCACGATCTCGGCTATTGCCTCGGTGAAAGCGAATTATTGGAGAGAGCACGGCCTGACGAGAGACGTTCGGCGCCGTTTTATTCGTTCACCGTGACCACGATCTCGGCTATTGCCTCGGTGAAAGCGAATTATTGGAGAGAGCACGGCCTGACGAGAGACGTTCGGCGCCGTTTTATTCGTTCACCGTGACCACGATCTCGGCTATTGCCTCGGTGAAAGCGAATTATTGGAGAGAGCACGGCCTGACGAGAGACGTTCGGTGCCGTTTTATTCGTTCACCGTGACCACGATCTCGGCTATTGCCTCGGTGAAAGCGAATTATTGGAGAGAGCACGGCCTGACGAGAGACGTTCGGCGCCGTTTTATTCGTTCACCGTGACCACGATCTCGGCTATTGCCTCGGCGGTGAAAGCGAATTATTGGTGAGAGCACGGCCTGACGAGAGACGTTTGGCGCCGTTTTATTCGTTCACCGTGACCACGATCTCGGCTATTGCCTCGGTGAAAGCGAATTATTGGAGAGAGCACGGCCTGACGAGAGACGTTCGGCGCCGTTTTATTCGTTCACCGTGACCACGATCTCGGCTATTGCCTCGGTGAAAGCGAATTATTGGAGAGAGCACGGCCTGACGAGAGACGTTTGGCGCCGTTTTATTCGTTCACCGTGACCACGATCTCGGCTATTGCCTCGGTGAAAGCAAATTATTGGAGAGAGCACGGCCTGACGAGAGACGTTCGGCGCCGTTTTATTCGTTCACCGTGACCACGATCTCGGCTATTGCCTCGGTGAAAGCGAATTATTGGAGAGAGCACGGCCTGGCGAGAGACGTTCGGCGCCGTTTTATTCGTTCACCGTGACCACGATCTCGGCTATTGCCTCGGTGAAAGCGAATTATTGGAGAGAGCACGGCCTGACGAGAGACGTTTGGCGCCGTTTTATTCGTTCACCGCCACAATCTCGGCTATTGCCTCGGTGAAAGCGAATTATTGGAGAGAGCACGGCCTGACGAGAGACGTTCGGCGCCGTTTTATTCGTTCACCGTGACCACGGTCTCGGCTATTGCCTCGGTGAAAGCGAATTATTGGAGAGAGCACGGCCTGACGAGAGACGTTCGGCGCCGTTTTATTCGTTCACCGTGACCACGATCTCGGCTATTGCCTCGGTGAAAGCGAATTATTGGAGAGAGCACGGCCTGACGAGAGACGTTCGGCGCCGTTTTATTCGTTCACCGTGACCACGATCTCGGCTATTGCCTCGGTGAAAGCGAATTATTGGAGAGAGCACGGCCTGACGAGAGACGTTCGGCGCCGTTTTATTCGTTCACCGTGACCACGATCTCGGCTTTTGCCTCGGTGAAAGCGAATTATTGGAGAGCGCACGGCCTGACGAGAGACGTTCGGTGCCGTTTTATTCGTTCACCGTGACCACGATCTCGGCTATTGCCTCGGTGAAAGCGAATTATTGGAGAGAGCACGGCCTGACGAGAGACGTTCGGCGCCGTTTTATTCGTCACCGTGACCACGATCTCGGCTATTGCCTCGGTGAAAGCGAATTATTGGAGAGAGCACGGCCTGACGAGAGACGTTTGGCGCCGTTTTATTCGTTCACCGTGACCACGATCTCGGCTATTGCCTCGGTGAAAGCGAATTATTTTAGAGAGCACGGCCTGACGAGAGACGTTCGGCGCCGTTTTATTCGTTCACCGTGACCACGATCTCGGCTATTGCCTCGGTGAAAGCGAATTATTGGAGAGAGCGCGGCCTGACGAGAGACGTTCGGCGCCGTTTTATTCGTTCACCGTGACCACGATCTCGGCTATTGCCTCGGTGAAAGCGAATTATTGGAGAGAGCACGGCCTGACGAGAGACGTTCGGCGCCGTTTTATTCGTTCACCGTGACCACGATCTCGGCTATTGCCTCGGTGAAAGCAAATTATTGGAGAGAGCACGGCCTGACGAGAGACGTTCGGCGCCGTTTTATTCGTTCACCGTGACCACGATCACGGCTATTGCCTCGGTGAAAGCGAATTATTGGAGAGAGCACGGCCTGACGAGAGACGTTCGGCGCCGTTTTATTCGTTCACCGTGACCACGATCTCGGCTATTGCCTCGGTGAAAGCGAATTATTGGAGAGAGCACGGCCTGACGAGAGACGTTCGGCGCCGTTTTATTCGTTCACCGTGACCACGATCTCGGCTATTGCCTCGGTGAAAGCGAATTATTGGAGAGAGCACGGCCTGACGAGAGACGTTCGGCGCCGTTTTATTCGTTCACCGTGACCACGATCTCGGCTATTGCCTCGGTGAAAGCGAATTATTGGAGAGAGCACGGCCTGACGAGAGACGTTCTGCGCCGTTTCATTCGTTCACCGTGACCACGATCTCGGCTATTGCCTCGGTGAAAGCGAATTATTGGAGAGAGCACGGCCTGACGAGAGACGTTCGGTGCCGTTTTATTCGTTCACCGTGACCACGATCTCGGCTATTGCCTCGGTGAAAGCGAATTATTGGAGAGAGCACGGCCTGACGAGAGACGTTCGGCGCCATTTTATTCGTTCACCGTGACCACGATCTCGGCTATTGCCTCGGTGAAAGCGAATTATTGGAGAGAACACGGCCTGACGAGAGACGTTCGGCGCCGTTTTATTCGTTCACCGTGACCACGATCTCGGCTATTGCCTCGGTGAAACCGAATTATTGGAGAGAGCACGGCCTGACGAGAGACGTTCGGCGCCGTTTTATTCGTTCACCGTGACCACGATCTCGGCTATTGCCTCGGTGAAAGCGAATTATTGGAGAGAGCACGGCCTGACGAGAGACGTTTGGCGCCGTTTTATTCGTTCACCGTGACCACGATCTCGGCTATTGCCTCGGTGAAAGCGAATTATTGGAGAGAGCACGGCCTGACGAGAGACGTTCGGCGCCGTTTTATTCGTTCACCGTGACCACGATCTCGGCTATTGCCTCGGTGAAAGCGAATTATTGGAGAGAGGACGGCCTGACGAGAGACGTTCGGCGCCGTTTTATTCGTTCACCGTGACCACGATCTCGGGTATTGCCTCGGTGAAAGCGAATTATTGGAGAGAGCACGGCCTGACGAGAGACGTTTGGCGCCGTTTTATTCGTTCACCGTGACCACGATCTCGGCTATTGCCTCGGTGAAAGCGAATTATTGGAGAGAGCACGGCCTGACGAGAGACGTTCGGCGCCGTTTTATTCGTTCACCGTGACCACGATCTCGGCTATTGCCTCGGTGAAAGCGAATTATTGGAGAGAGCACGGCCTGACGAGAGACGTTTGGCGCCGTTTTATTCGTTCACCGTGACCACGATCTCGGCTATTGCCTCGGTGAAAGCGAATTATTGGAGAGAGCACGGCCTGACGAGAGACGTTCGGCGCCGTTTTATTCGTTCACCGTGACCACGATCTCGGCTATTGCCTCGGTGAAAGCGAATTATTGGAGAGAGCACGGCCTGACGAGAGACGTTTGGCGCCGTTTTATTCGTTCACCGTGACCACGATCTCGGCTATTGCCTCGGTGAAAGCGAATTATTGGTGAGAGCACGGCCTGACGAGAGACGTTCGGCGCCGTTTTATTCGTTCACCGTGACCACGATCTCGGCTATTGCCTCGGTGAAAGCGAATTATTGGAGAGAGCACGGCCTGACGAGAGACGTTTGGCGCCGTTTTATTCGTTCACCGTGACCACGATCTCGGCTATTGCCTCGGTGAAAGCGAATTGTTGGAGAGAGCACGGCCTGACGAGAGACGTTCGGCGCCGTTTTATTCGTTCACCGTGACCACGATCTCGGCTATTGCCTCGGTGAAAGCGAATTATTGGAGAGAGCACGGCCTGACGAGAGACGTTCGGCGCCGTTTTATTCGTTCACCGTGACCACGATCTCGGCTATTGCCTCGGTGAAAGCGAATTATTGGAGAGAGCACGGCCTGACGAGAGACGTTTGGCGCCGTTTTATTCGTTCACCGTGACCACGATCTCGGCTATTGCCTCGGTGAAAGCGAATTATTGGAGAGAGCACGGCCTGACGAGAGACGTTCGGCGCCGTTTTATTCGTTCACCGTGACCACGATCTCGGCTATTGCCTCGGTGAAAGCGAATTATTGGAGAGAGCACGGCCTGACGAGAGACGTTCGGCGCCGTTTTATTCGTTCACCGTGACCACGATCTCGGCTATTGCCTCGGTGAAAGCGAATTATTGGAGAGAGCACGGCCTGACGAGAGACGTTCGGCGCCGTTTTATTCGTTCACCGTGACCACGATCTCGGCTATTGCCTCGGTGAAAGCGAATTATTGGAGAGAGCACGGCCTGACGAGAGACGTTCGGCGCCGTTTTATTCGTTCACCGTGACCACGATCTCGGCTTTTGCCTCGGTGAAAGCGAATTATTGGAGAGCGCACGGCCTGACGAGAGACGTTCGGTGCCGTTTTATTCGTTCACCGTGACCACGATCTCGGCTATTGCCTCGGTGAAAGCGAATTATTGGAGAGAGCACGGCCTGACGAGAGACGTTCGGCGCCGTTTTATTCGTTCACCGTGACCACGATCTCGGCTATTGCCTCGGTGAAAGCGAATTATTGGAGAGAGCACGGCCTGACGAGAGACGTTTGGCGCCGTTTTATTCGTTCACCGTGACCACGATCTCGGCTATTGCCTCGGTGAAAGCGAATTATTTTAGAGAGCACGGCCTGACGAGAGACGTTCGGCGCCGTTTTATTCGTTCACCGTGACCACGATCTCGGCTATTGCCTCGGTGAAAGCGAATTATTGGAGAGAGCGCGGCCTGACGAGAGACGTTCGGCGCCGTTTTATTCGTTCACCGTGACCACGATCTCGGCTATTGCCTCGGTGAAAGCGAATTATTGGAGAGAGCACGGCCTGACGAGAGACGTTCGGCGCCGTTTTATTCGTTCACCGTGACCACGATCTCGGCTATTGCCTCGGTGAAAGCAAATTATTGGAGAGAGCACGGCCTGACGAGAGACGTTCGGCGCCGTTTTATTCGTTCACCGTGACCACGATCACGGCTATTGCCTCGGTGAAAGCGAATTATTGGAGAGAGCACGGCCTGACGAGAGACGTTCGGCGCCGTTTTATTCGTTCACCGTGACCACGATCTCGGCTATTGCCTCGGTGAAAGCGAATTATTGGAGAGAGCACGGCCTGACGAGAGACGTTCGGCGCCGTTTTATTCGTTCACCGTGACCACGATCTCGGCTATTGCCTCGGTGAAAGCGAATTATTGGAGAGAGCACGGCCTGACGAGAGACGTTCGGCGCCGTTTTATTCGTTCACCGTGACCACGATCTCGGCTATTGCCTCGGTGAAAGCGAATTATTGGAGAGAGCACGGCCTGACGAGAGACGTTCTGCGCCGTTTCATTCGTTCACCGTGACCACGATCTCGGCTATTGCCTCGGTGAAAGCGAATTATTGGAGAGAGCACGGCCTGACGAGAGACGTTCGGTGCCGTTTTATTCGTTCACCGTGACCACGATCTCGGCTATTGCCTCGGTGAAAGCGAATTATTGGAGAGAGCACGGCCTGACGAGAGACGTTCGGCGCCATTTTATTCGTTCACCGTGACCACGATCTCGGCTATTGCCTCAGTGAAAGCGAATAATTGGAGAGAACACGGCCTGACGAGAGACGTTCGGCGCCGTTTTATTCGTTCACCGTGACCACGATCTCGGCTATTGCCTCGGTGAAACCGAATTATTGGAGAGAGCACGGCCTGACGAGAGACGTTCGGCGCCGTTTTATTCGTTCACCGTGACCACGATCTCGGCTATTGCCTCGGTGAAAGCGAATTATTGGAGAGAGCACGGCCTGACGAGAGACGTTTGGCGCCGTTTTATTCGTTCACCGTGACCACGATCTCGGCTATTGCCTCGGTGAAAGCGAATTATTGGAGAGAGCACGGCCTGACGAGAGACGTTCGGCGCCGTTTTATTCGTTCACCGTGACCACGATCTCGGCTATTGCCTCGGTGAAAGCGAATTATTGGAGAGAGGACGGCCTGACGAGAGACGTTCGGCGCCGTTTTATTCGTTCACCGTGACCACGATCTCGGGTATTGCCTCGGTGAAAGCGAATTATTGGAGAGAGCACGGCCTGACGAGAGACGTTTGGCGCCGTTTTATTCGTTCACCGTGACCACGATCTCGGCTATTGCCTCGGTGAAAGCGAATTATTGGAGAGAGCACGGCCTGACGAGAGACGTTCGGCGCCGTTTTATTCGTTCACCGTGACCACGATCTCGGCTATTGCCTCGGTGAAAGCGAATTATTGGAGAGAGCACGGCCTGACGAGAGACGTTTGGCGCCGTTTTATTCGTTCACCGTGACCACGATCTCGGCTATTGCCTCGGTGAAAGCGAATTATTGGAGAGAGCACGGCCTGACGAGAGACGTTCGGCGCCGTTTTATTCGTTCACCGTGACCACGATCTCGGCTATTGCCTCGGTGAAAGCGAATTATTGGAGAGAGCACGGCCTGACGAGAGACGTTTGGCGCCGTTTTATTCGTTCACCGTGACCACGATCTCGGCTATTGCCTCGGTGAAAGCGAATTATTGGTGAGAGCACGGCCTGACGAGAGACGTTCGGCGCCGTTTTATTCGTTCACCGTGACCACGATCTCGGCTATTGCCTCGGTGAAAGCGAATTATTGGAGAGAGCACGGCCTGACGAGAGACGTTTGGCGCCGTTTTATTCGTTCACCGTGACCACGATCTCGGCTATTGCCTCGGTGAAAGCGAATTGTTGGAGAGAGCACGGCCTGACGAGAGACGTTCGGCGCCGTTTTATTCGTTCACCGTGACCACGATCTCGGCTATTGCCTCGGTGAAAGCGAATTATTGGAGAGAGCACGGCCTGACGAGAGACGTTCGGCGCCGTTTTATTCGTTCACCGTGACCACGATCTCGGCTATTGCCTCGGTGAAAGCGAATTATTGGAGAGAGCACGGCCTGACGAGAGACGTTTGGCGCCGTTTTATTCGTTCACCGTGACCACGATCTCGGCTATTGCCTCGGTGAAAGCGAATTATTGGAGAGAGCACGGCCTGACGAGAGACGTTCGGCGCCGTTTTATTCGTTCACCGTGACCACGATCTCGGCTATTGCCTCGGTGAAAGCGAATTATTGGAGAGAGCACGGCCTGACGAGAGACGTTCGGCGCCGTTTTATTCGTTCACCGTGACCACGATCTCGGCTATTGCCTCGGTGAAAGCGAATTATTGGAGAGAGCACGGCCTGACGAGAGACGTTTGGCGCCGTTTTATTCGTTCACCGTGACCACGATCTCGGCTATTGCCTCGGTGAAAACGAATTATTGGAGAGAGCACGGCCTGACGAGAGACGTTCGGCGCCGTTTTATTCGTTCACCGTGACCACGATCTCGGCTATTGCCTCGGTGAAAGCGAATTATTGGAGAGAGCACGGCCTGGCGAGAGACGTTCGGCGCCGTTTTATTCGTTCACCGTGACCACGATCTCGGCTATTGCCTCGGTGAAAGCGAATTATTGGAGAGAGCACGGCCTGACGAGAGACGTTTGGCGCCGTTTTATTCGTTCACCGTGACCACGATCTCGGCTATTGCCTCGGTGAAAGCGAATTATTGGAGAGAGCACGGCCTGACGAGAGACGTTCGGCGCCGTTTTATTCGTTCACCGTGACCACGATCTCGGCTATTGCCTCGGTGAAAGCGAATTATTGGAGAGAGCACGGCCTGACAAGAGACGTTCGGCGCCGTTTTATTCGTTCACCGTGACCACGATCTCGGCTATTGCCTCGGTGAAAGCGAATTATTGGAGAGAGCACGGCCTGACGAGAGACGTTCGGCGCCGTTTTATTCGTTCACCGTGACCACGATCTCGGCTATTGCCTCGGTGAAAGCGAATTATTGGAGAGAGCACGGCCTGACGAGAGACGTTTGGCGCCGTTTTATTCGTTCACCGTGACCACGATCTCGGCTATTGCCTTGGTGAAAGCGAATTATTGGAGAGAGCACGGCCTGACGAGAGACGTTCGGCGCCGTTTTATTCGTTCACCGTGACCACGATCTCGGCTATTGCCTCGGTGAAAGCGAATTATTGGAGAGAGCACGGCCTGACGAGAGACGTTTGGCGCCGTTTTATTCGTTCACCGTGACCACGATCTCGGCTATTGCCTCGGTGAAAGCGAATTATTGGAGAGAGCACGGCCTGACGAGAGACGTTCGGCGCCGTTTTATTCGTTCACCGTGACCACGATCTCGGCTATTGCCTCGGTGAAAGCGAATTATTGGAGAGAGCACGGCATGACGAGAGACGTTCGGCGCCGTTTTATTCGTCCACCGTGACCACGATCTCGGCTTTTGCCTCGGTGAAAGCGAATTATTGGAGAGAGCACGGCCTGACGAGAGACGTTTGGCGCCGTTTTATTCGTTCACCGTGACCACGATCTCGGCTATTGCCTCGGTGAAAGCGAATTATTGGAGAGAGCACGGCCTGACGAGAGACGTTCGGCGCCTTTTTATTCGTTCACCGTGACCACGATCTCGGCTATTGCCTCGGTGAAAGCGAATTATTGGAGAGAGCACGGCCTGACGAGAGACGTTTGGCGCCGTTTTATTCGTTCACCATGACCACGATCTCGGCTATTGCCTCGGTGAAAGCGAATTATTGGAGAGAGCACGGCCTGACGAGGGACGTTTGGCGCCGTTTTATTCGTTCACCGTGACCACGATCTCGGCTATTGCCTCGGTGAAAGCGAATTATTGGAGAGAGCACGGCCTGACTAGAGACGTTCGGCGCCGTTTTATTCGTTCACCGTGACCACGATCTCGGCTATTGCCTCGGTGAAAGCGAATTATTGGAGAGAGCACGGCCTGACGAGAGACGTTTGGCGCCGTTTTATTCGTTCACCGTGACCACGATCTCGGCTATTGCCTCGGTGAAAGCGAATTAGTGGAGAGAGCACGGCCTGACGAGAGACGTTCGGCGCCGTTCTATTCGTTCACCGTGACCACGATCTCGGCTATTGCCTCGGTGAAAGCGAATTATTGGAGAGAGCACGGCCTGACGAGAGACGTTTGGCGCCGTTTTATTCGTTCACCGTGACCACGATCTCGGCTATTGCCTCGGTGAAAGCGAATTATTGAAGAGAGCACGGCCTGACGAGAGACGTTCGGGGCCGTTTTATTCGTTCACCGTGACCACGATCTCGGCTATTGCCTCGGTGAAAGCGAATTATTGGAGAGAGCACGGCCTGACGAGTAACGTTCGGCGCCGTTTTATTCGTTCACCGTGACCACGATCTCGGCTATTGCCTCGGTGAAAGCGAATTATTGGAGAGAGCACGGCCTGACGAGAGACGTTCGGCGCCGTTTTATTCGTTCACCGTGACCACAATCTCGGCTATTGCCTCGGTGAAAGCGAATTATTGGAGAGAGCACGGCCTGACGAGAGACGTTCGGCGCCGTTTTATTCGTTCACCGTGACCACGATCTCGGCTATTGCCTCGGTGAAAGCGAATTATTGGAGAGAGCACGGCCTGACGAGAGACGTTCGGCGCCGTTTTATTCGTTCACCGTGACCACGATCTCGGCTATTGCCTCGGTGAAAGCGAATTATTGGAGAGAGCACGGCCTGACGAGAGACGTTCGGCGCCGTTTTATTCGTTCACCGTGACCACGATCTCGGCTATTGCCTCGGTGAAAGCGAATTATTGGAGAGAGCACGGCCTGACGAGAGACGTTCGGCGCCGTTTTATTCGTTCACCGTGACCACGATCTCGGCTATTGCCTCGGTGAAAGCGAATTATTGGAGACAGCACGGCCTGACGAGAGACGTTCGGCGCCGTTTTATTCGTTCACCGTGACCACGATCTCGGCTATTGCCTCGGTGAAAGCGAATTATTGGAGAGAGCACGGCCTGACGAGAGACGTTTGGCGCCGTTTTATTCGTTCACCGTGACCACGATCTCGGCTATTGCCTCGGTGAAAGCGAATTACTGGAGAGAGCACGGCCTGACGAGAGACGTTCGGCGCCGTTTTATTCGTTCACCGTGACCACGATCTCGGCTATTGCCTCGGTGAAAGCGAATTATTGGAGAGAGCACGACCTGACGAGAGACGTTTGGCGCCGTTTTATTCGTTCACCGTGACCACGATCTCGGCTATTGCCTCGGTGAAAGCGAATTATTGGAGAGAGCACGGCCTGACGAGAGACGTTCGGCGCCGTTTTATTCGTTCACCGTGACCACGATCTCGGCTATTGCCTCGGTGAAAGCGAATTATTGGAGAGAGCACGGCCTGAAGAGAGACGTTTGGCGCCGTTTTATTTGTTCACCGTGACCACGATCTCGGCTATTGCCTCGGTGAAAGCGAATTATTGGAGAGAGCACGGCCTGACGAGAGACGTTCGGCGCCGTTTTATTCGTTCACCGTGACCACGATCTCGGCTATTGCCTCGGTGAAAGCGAATTATTGGAGAGAGCACGGCCTGACGAGAGACGTTTGGCGCCGTTTTATTCGTTCACCGTGACCACGATCTCGGCTATTGCCTCGGTGAAAGCGAATTATTGGAGAGAGCACGGCCTGACGAGAGACGTTTGGCGCCGTTTTATTCGTTCACCGTGACCACGATCTCGGCTATTGCCTCGGTGAAAGCGAATTATTGGAGAGAGCACGGCCTGACGAGAGACGTTCGGCGCCGTTTTATTTGTTCACCGTGACCACGATCTCGGCTATTGCCTCGGTGAAAGCGAATTATTGGAGAGAGCACGGCCTGACGAGAGACGTTCGGCGCCGTTTTATTCGTTCACCGTGACCACGATCTCGGCTATTGCCTCGGTGAAAGCGAATTATTGGAGAGAGCACGGCCTGACGAGAGACGTTCGGCGCCGTTTTATTCGTTCACCGTGACCACGATCTCGGCTATTGCCTCGGTGAAAGCGAATTATTGGAGAGAGCACGGCCTGACGAGAGACGTTCGGCGCCGTTTTATTCGTTCACCGTGACCACGATCTCGGCTATTGCCTCGGTGAAAGCGAATTATTGGAGAGAGCACGGCCTGACGAGAGACGTTCGGCGCCGTTTTATTCGTTCACCGTGACCACGATCTCGGCTATTGCCTCGGTGAAAGCGAATTATTGGAGAGAGCACGGCCTGACGAGAGACGTTCGGCGCCGTTTTATTCGTTCACCGTGACCACGATCTCGGCTATTGCCTCGGTGAAAGCGAATTATTGGAGAGAGCACGGCCTGACGAGAGACGTTTGGCGCCGTTTTATCGTTCACCGTGACCACGATCTCGGCTATTGCCTCGGTGAAAGCGAATTATTGGAGAGAGCACGGCCTGACGAGAGACGTTCGGCGCCGTTTTATTCGTTCACCGTGACCACGATCTCGGCTATTGCCTCGGTGAAAGCGAATTATTGGAGAGAGCACGACCTGACGAGAGACGTTCGGCGCCGTTTTATTCGTTCACCGTTACCACGATCTCGGCTATTGCCTCGGTGAAAGCGAATTATTGGAGAGAGCACGGCCTGACGAGAGACGTTCGGCGCCGTTTTATTCGTTCACCGTGACCACGATCTCGGCTATTGCCTCGGTGAAAGCGAATTATTGGAGAGAGCACGGCCTGACGAGAGACGTTCGGCGCCGTTTTATTCGTTCACCGTGACCACGATCTCGGCTATTGCCTCGGTGAAAGCGAATTATTGGAGAGAGCACGGCCTGACGAGAGACGTTCGGCGCCGTTTTATTCGTTCACCGTGACCACGATCTCGGCTATTGCCTCGGTGAAAGCGAATTATTGGAGAGAGCACGGCCTGACGAGAGACGTTCGGCGCCGTTTTATTCGTTCACCGTGACCACGATCTCGGCTATTGCCTCAGTGAAAGCGAATTATTGGAGAGAGCACGGCCTGACGAGAGACGTTCGGCGCCGTTTTATTCGTTCACCGTGACCACGATCTCGGCTATTGCCTCGGTGAAAGCGAATTATTGGAGAGAGCACGGCCTGACGAGAGACGTTCGGCGCCGTTTTATTCGTTCACCGTGACCACGATCTCGGCTATTGCCTCGGTGAAAGCGAATTATTGGAGAGAGCACGGCCTGACGAGAGACGTTCGGCGCCGTTTTATTCGTTCACCGTGACCACGATCTCGGCTATTGCCTCGGTGAAAGCGAATTATTGGAGAGAGCACGGCCTGACGAGAGACGTTCGGCGCCGTTTTATTCGTTCCCCGTGACCACGATCTCGGCTATTGCCTCGGTGAAAGCGAATTAATGGAGAGAGCACGGCCTGACGAGAGACGTTCGGCGCCGTTTTATTCGTTCACCGTGACCACGATCTCGGCTATTGCCTCGGTGAAAGCGAATTATTGGAGAGAGCACGGCCTGACGAGAGACATTCGGCGCCGTTTTATTCGTTCACCGTGACCACGATCTCGGCTATTGCCTCGGTGAAAGCGAATTATTGGAGAGAGCACGGCCTGACGAGAGACGTTCGGCGCCGTTTTATTCGTTCACCGTGACCACGATCTCGGCTATTGCCTCGGTGAAAGCGAATTATTGGAGAGAGCACGGCCTGACGAGAGACGTTTGGCGCCGTTTTATTCGTTCACCGTGACCACGATCTCGGCCATTGCCTCGGTGAAAGCGAATTATTGGAGAGAGCACGGCCTGACGAGAGACGTTCGGCGCCGTTTTATTCGTTCACCGTGACCACGATCTCGGCTATTGCCTCGGTGAAAGCGAATTATTGGAGAGAGCACCCCCTGACGAGAGACGTTCGGCGCCGTTTTATTCGTTCACCGTGACCACGATCTCGGCTATTGCCTCGGTGAAAGCGAATTATTGGAGAGAGCACGGCCTGACGAGAGACGTTTGGCGCCGTTTTATCGTTCACCGTGACCACGATCTCGGCTATTGCCTCGGTGAAAGCGAATTATTGGAGAGAGCACGGCCTGACGAGAGACGTTCGGCGCCGTTTTATTCGTTCACCGTGACCACGATCTCGGCTATTGCCTCGGTGAAAGCGAATTATTGGAGAGAGCACGGCCTGACGAGAGACGTTTGGCGCCGTTTTATTCGTTCACCGTGACCACGATCTCGGCTATTGCCTCGGTGAAAGCGAATTATTGAAGAGAGCACGGCCTGACGAGAGACGTTTGGCGCCGTTTTATTCGTTCACCGTGACCACGATGTCGGCTATTGCCTCGGTGAAAGCGAATTATTGGAGAGAGCACGGCCTGACGAGAGACGTTTGGCGCCGTTTTATTCGTTCACCGTGACCACGATCTCGGCTATTGCCTCGGTGAAAGCGAATTATTGGTGAGAGCACGGCCTGACGAGAGACGTTTGGCGCCGTTTTATTCGTTCACCGTGACCACGATCTCGGCTATTGCCTCGGTGAAAGCGAATTATTGGAGAGAGCACGGCTTGACGAGAGACGTTTGGCGCCGTTTTATTCGTTCACCGTGACCACGATCTCGGCTATTGCCTCGGTGAAAGCGAATTATTGGAGAGAGCACGGCTTGACGAGAGACGTTTGGCGCCGTTTTATTCGTTCACCGTGACCACGATCTCGCCTATTGCCTCGGTGAAAACGAATTATTGGAGAGAGCACGGCCTGACGAGAGACGTTTGGCGCCGTTTTATTCGTTCACCGTGACCACGATCTCGGCTATTGCCTCGGTGAAAGCGAATTATTGGAGAGAGCACGGCCTGACGAGAGACGTTTGGCGCCGTTTTATTCGTTCACCGTGACCACGATCTCGGCTATTGCCTCGGTGAAAGCGAATTATTGGAGAGAGCACGGCCTGACGAGAAACGTTTGGCGCCGTTTTATTCGTTCACCGTGACCACGATCTCGGCTATTGCCTCGGTGAAAGCGAATTATTGGAGAGAGCACGGCCTGACGAGAGACGTTTGGCGCCGTTTTATTCGTTCACCGTGACCACGATCTCGGCTATTGCCTCGGTGAAAGCGAATTATTGGAGAGAGCACGGCCTGACGAGAGACGTTTGGCGCCGTTTTATTCGTTCACCGTGACCACGATCTCGGCTATTGCCTCGGTGAAAGCGAATTATTGGAGAGAGCACGGCCTGACGAGAGACGTTCGGCGCGGTTTTATTCGTTCACCGTCACCACGATCTCGGCTATTGCCTCGGTGAAAGCGAATTATTGGAGAGAGCACGGCCTGACGAGAGACGTTTGGCGCCGTTTTATTCGTTCACCGTGACCACAATCTCGGCTATTGCCTCGGTGAAAGCGAATTATTGGAGAGAGCACGGCCTGACGAGAGACGTTTGGCGCCGTTTTATTCGTTCACCGTGACCACGATCTCGGCTATTGCCTCGGTGAAAGCGAATTATTGGAGAGAGCACGGCCTGACGAGAGACGTTCGGCGCGGTTTTATTCGTTCACCGTGACCACGATCTCGGCTATTGCCTCGGTGAAAGCGAATTATTGGAGAGAGCACGGCCTGACGAGAGACGTTTGGCGCCGTTTTATTCGTTCACCGTGACCACGATCTCGGCTATAGCCTCGGTGAAAGCGAATTATTGGAGAGAGCACGGCCTGACGAGAGACGTTCGGCGCGGTTTTATTCGTTCACCGTGACCACGATCTCGGCTATTGCCTCGGTGAAAGCGAATTATTGGAGAGAGCACGGCCTGACGAGAGACGTTTGGCGCCGTTTTATTCGTTCACCGTGACCACGATCTCGCCTATTGCCTCGGTGAAAGCGAATTATTGGAGAGAGCACGGCCTGACGAGAGACGTTTGGCGCCGTTTTATTCGTTCACCGTGACCACGATCTCGGCTATTGCCTCGGTGAAAGCGAATTATTGGAGAGAGCACGGCCTGACGAGAGACGTTTGGCGCCGTTTTATTCGTTCACCGTGACCACGATCTCGGCTATTGCCTCGGTGAAAGCGAATTATTGGAGAGAGCACGGCCTGACGAGAGACGTTTGGCGCCGTTTTATTCGTTCACCGTGACCACGATCTCGGCTATTGCCTCGGTGAAAGCGAATTATTGGAGAGAGCACGGCCTGACGAGAGACGTTTGGCGCCGTTTTATTCGTTCACCGTGACCACGATCTCGGCTATTGCCTCGGTGAAAGCGAATTATTGGAGAGAGCACGGCCTGACGAGAGACGTTCGGCGCGGTTTTATTCGTACACCGTGACCACGATCTCGGCTATTGCCTCGGTGAAAGCGAATTATTGGAGAGAGCACGGCCTGACGAGAGACGTTTGGCGCCGTTTTATTCGTTCACCGTGACCACGATCTCGGCTATTGCCTCGGTGAAAGCGAATTATTGGAGAGAGCACGGCCTGACGAGAGACGTTCGGCGCGGTTTTATTCGTTCACCGTGACCACGATCTCGGCTATTGCCTCGGTGAAAGCGAATTATTGGAGAGAGCACGGCCTGACGAGAGACGTTTGGCGCCGTTTTATTCGTTCACCGTGACCACGATCTCGGCTATTGCCTCGGTGAAAGCGAATTATTGGAGAGAGCACGGCCTGACGAGAGACGTTTGGCACCGTTTTATTCGTTCACCGTGACCACGATCTCGGCTATTGCCTCGGTGAAAGCGAATTATTGGAGAGAGCACGGCCTGACGAGAGACGTTCGGCGCGGTTTTATTCGTTCACCGTGACCACGATCTCGGCTATTGCCTCGGTGAAAGCGAATTATTGGAGAGAGCACGGCCTGACGAGAGACGTTTGGCGCCGTTTTATTCGTTCACCGTGACCACGATCTCGGCTATTGCCTCGGTGAAAGCGAATTATTGGAGAGAGCACGGCCTGACGAGAGACGTTTGGCGCCGTTTTATTCGTTCACCGTGACCACGATCTCGGCTATTGCCTCGGTGAAAGCGAATTATTGGAGAGAGCACGGCCTGACGAGAGACGTTTGGCGCCGTTTTATTCGTTCACCGTGACCACGATCTCGGCTATTGCCTCGGTGAAAGCGAATTATTGGAGAGAGCACGGCCTGACGAGAGACGTTTGGCGCCGTTTTATTCGTTCACCGTGACCACGATCTCGGCTATTGCCTCGGTGAAAGCGAATTATTGAGAGAGCACGGCCTGACGAGAGACGTTTGGCGCCGTTTTATTCGTTCGCCGTGACCACGATCTCGGCTATTGCCTCGGTGAAAGCGAAT
The DNA here is from genome assembly GCF_016920785.2 of Ixodes scapularis. NCBI lineage: Eukaryota > Metazoa > Arthropoda > Arachnida > Ixodida > Ixodidae > Ixodes > Ixodes scapularis. The sequence continues at coordinate 10,213 of NW_024610392.1, read as the reverse complement.
TATTGGAGAGAGCACGGCCTGACGAGAGACGTTTGGCGCCGTTTTATTCGTTCACCGTGACCACGATCTCGGCTATTGCCTCGGTGAAAGCGAATTATTGGAGAGAGCACGGCCTGACGAGAGACGTTCGGCGCGGTTTTATTCGTTCACCGTGACCACGATCTCGGCTATTGCCTCGGTGAAAGCGAATTATTGGAGAGAGCACGGCCTGACGAGAGACGTTTGGCGCCGTTTTATTCGTTCACCGTGACCACGATCTCGGCTATTGCCTCGGTGAAAGCGAATTATTGGAGAGAGCACGGCCTGACGAGAGACGTTCGGCGCGGTTTTATTCGTTCACCGTGACCACGATCTCGGCTATTGCCTCGGTGAAAGCGAATTATTGGAGAGAGCACGGCCTGACGAGAGACGTTTGGCGCCGTTTTATTCGTTCACCGTGACCACGATCTCGGCTATTGCCTCGGTGAAAGCGAATTATTGGAGAGAGCACGGCCTGACGAGAGACGTTTGGCACCGTTTTATTCGTTCACCGTGACCACGATCTCGGCTATTGCCTCGGTGAAAGCGAATTATTGGAGAGAGCACGGCCTGACGAGAGACGTTCGGCGCGGTTTTATTCGTTCACCGTGACCACGATCTCGGCTATTGCCTTCGGTGAAAGCGAATTATTGGAGAGAGCACGGCCTGACGAGAGACGTTTGGCGCCGTTTTATTCGTTCACCGTGACCACGATGTCGGCTATTGCCTCGGTGAAAGCGAATTATTGGAGAGAGCACGGCCTGACGAGAGACGTTCGGCGCGGTTTTATTCGTTCACCGTGACTACGATCTCGGCTATTGCCTCGGTGAAAGCGAATTATTGGAGAGAGCACGGCCTGACGAGAGACGTTTGGCGCCGTTTTATTCGTTCACCGTGACCACGATCTCGGCTATTGCCTCGGTGAAAGCTAATTGTTGGAGAGAGCACGGCCTGACGAGAGACGTTTGGCGCCGTTTTATTCGTTCACCGTGACCACGATCTCGGCTATTGCCTCGGTGAAAGCGAATTATTGGAGAGAGCACGGCCTGACGAGAGACGTTCGGCGCGGTTTTATTCGTTCACCGTGACCACGATCTCGGCTATTGCCTCGGTGAAAGCGAATTATTGGAGAGAGCATGGCCTGACGAGAGACGTTTGGCGCCGTTTTATTCGTTCACCGTGACCACGATCTCGGCTATTGCCTCGGTGAAAGCGAATTATTGGAGAGAGCACGGCCTGACGAGAGACGTTCGGCGCGGTTTTATTCGTTCACCGTGACCACGATCTCGGCTATTGCCTCGGTGAAAGCGAATTATTGGAGAGAGCACGGCCTGACGAGAGACGTTCGGCGCGTTTTTATTCGTTCACCGTGACCACGATCTCGGCTATTGCCTCGGTGAAAGCGAATTATTGGAGAGAGCACGGCCTGACGAGATACGTTCGGCGCGGTTTTATTCGTTCACCGTGACCACGATCTCGGCTATTGCCTCGGTGAAAGCGAATTATTGGAGAGAGCACGGCCTGACGAGAGACGTTCGGCGCGGTTTTATTCGTTCACCGTGACCACGATCTCGGCTATTGCCTCGGTGAAAGCGAATTATTGGAGAGAGCACGGCCTGACGAGAGACGTTCGGCGCGGTTTTATTCGTTCACCGTGACCACGATCTCGGCTATTGCCTCGGTGAAAGCGAATTATTGGAGACAGCACGGCCTGACGAGAGACGTTAGGCGCGGTTTTATTCGTTCACCGTGACCACGATCTCGGCTATTGCCTCGGTGAAAGCGAATTATTGGAGAGAGCACGGCCTGACGAGAGACGTTCGGCGCGGTTTTATTCGTTCACCGTGACCACGATCTCGGCTATTGCCTCGGTGAAAGCGAATTATTGGAGAGAGCACGGCCTGACGAGAGACGTTCGGCGCGGTTTTATTCGTTCACCGTGACCACGATCTCGGCTATTGCCTCGGTGAAAGCGAATTATTGGAGAGAGCACGGCCTGACGTGAGACGTTTGGCGCCGTTTTATTCGTTCACCGTGACCACGATCTCGGCTATTGCCTCGGTGAAAGCGAATTATTGGAGAGAGCACGGCCTGACGAGAGACGTTCGGCGCGGTTTTATTCGTTCACCGTGACCACGATCTCGGCTATTGCCTCGGTGAAAGCGAATTATTGGAGAGAGCACGGCCTGACGTGAGACGTTTGGCGCCGTTTTATTCGTTCACCGTGACCACGAGCTCGGCTATTGCCTCGGTGAAAGCGAATTATTGGAGAGAGCACGGCCTGACGAGAGACGTTTGGCGCCGTTTTATTCGTTCACCGTGACCACGATCTCGGCTATTGCCTCGGTGAAAGCGAATTATTGGAGAGAGCACGGCCTGACGAGAGACGTTCGGCGCGGTTTTATTCGTTCACCGTGACCACGATCTCGGCTATTGCCTCGGTGAAAGCGAATTATTGGAGAGAGCACGGCCTGACGAGAGACGTTTGGCGCCGTTTTATTCGTTCACCGTGACCACGATCTCGGCTATTGCCTCGGTGAAAGCGAATTATTGGAGAGAGCACGGCCTGACGAGAGACGTTCGGCGCGGTTTTATTCGTTCACCGTGACCACGATCTCGGCTATTGCCTCGGTGAAAGCGAATTATTGGAGAGAGCACGGCCTGACGAGAGACGTTTGGCGCCGTTTTATTCGTTCACCGTGACCACGATCTCGGCTATTGCCTCGGTGAAAGCGAATTATTGGAGAGAGCACGGCCTGACGAGAGACGTTTGGCACCGTTTTATTCGTTCACCGTGACCACGATCTCGGCTATTGCCTCGGTGAAAGCGAATTATTGGAGAGAGCACGGCCTGACGAGAGACGTTCGGCGCGGTTTTATTCGTTCACCGTGACCACGATCTCGGCTATTGCCTCGGTGAAAGCGAATTATTGGAGAGAGCACGGCCTGACGAGAGACGTTTGGCGCCGTTTTATTCGTTCACCGTGACCACGATCTCGGCTATTGCCTCGGTGAAAGCGAATTATTGGAGAGAGCACGGCCTGACGAGAGACGTTCGGCGCGGTTTTATTCGTTCACCGTGACTACGATCTCGGCTATTGCCTCGGTGAAAGCGAATTATTGGAGAGAGCACGGCCTGACGAGAGACGTTTGGCGCCGTTTTATTCGTTCACCGTGACCACGATCTCGGCTATTGCCTCGGTGAAAGCTAATTGTTGGAGAGAGCACGGCCTGACGAGAGACGTTTGGCGCCGTTTTATTCGTTCACCGTGACCACGATCTCGGCTATTGCCTCGGTGAAAGCGAATTATTGGAGAGAGCACGGCCTGACGAGAGACGTTCGGCGCGGTTTTATTCGTTCACCGTGACCACGATCTCGGCTATTGCCTCGGTGAAAGCGAATTATTGGAGAGAGCATGGCCTGACGAGAGACGTTTGGCGCCGTTTTATTCGTTCACCGTGACCACGATCTCGGCTATTGCCTCGGTGAAAGCGAATTATTGGAGAGAGCACGGCCTGACGAGAGACGTTCGGCGCGGTTTTATTCGTTCACCGTGACCACGATCTCGGCTATTGCCTCGGTGAAAGCGAATTATTGGAGAGAGCACGGCCTGACGAGAGACGTTCGGCGCGGTTTTATTCGTTCACCGTGACCACGATCTCGGCTATTGCCTCGGTGAAAGCGAATTATTGGAGAGAGCACGGCCTGACGAGATACGTTCGGCGCGGTTTTATTCGTTCACCGTGACCACGATCTCGGCTATTGCCTCGGTGAAAGCGAATTATTGGAGAGAGCACGGCCTGACGAGAGACGTTCGGCGCGGTTTTATTCGTTCACCGTGACCACGATCTCGGCTATTGCCTCGGTGAAAGCGAATTATTGGAGAGAGCACGGCCTGACGAGAGACGTTCGGCGCGGTTTTATTCGTTCACCGTGACCACGATCTCGGCTATTGCCTCGGTGAAAGCGAATTATTGGAGACAGCACGGCCTGACGAGAGACGTTAGGCGCGGTTTTATTCGTTCACCGTGACCACGATCTCGGCTATTGCCTCGGTGAAAGCGAATTATTGGAGAGAGCACGGCCTGACGAGAGACGTTCGGCGCGGTTTTATTCGTTCACCGTGACCACGATCTCGGCTATTGCCTCGGTGAAAGCGAATTATTGGAGAGAGCACGGCCTGACGAGAGACGTTCGGCGCGGTTTTATTCGTTCACCGTGACCACGATCTCGGCTATTGCCTCGGTGAAAGCGAATTATTGGAGAGAGCACGGCCTGACGTGAGACGTTTGGCGCCGTTTTATTCGTTCACCGTGACCACGATCTCGGCTATTGCCTCGGTGAAAGCGAATTATTGGAGAGAGCACGGCCTGACGAGAGACGTTCGGCGCGGTTTTATTCGTTCACCGTGACCACGATCTCGGCTATTGCCTCGGTGAAAGCGAATTATTGGAGAGAGCACGGCCTGACGAGAGACGTTTGGCGCCGTTTTATTCGTTCACCGTGACCACGATCTCGGCTATTGCCTCGGTGAAAGCGAATTATTGGAGAGAGCACGGCCTGACGAGAGACGTTCGGCGCGGTTTTATTCGTTCACCGTGACCACGATCTCGGCTATTGCCTCGGTGAAAGCGAATTATTGGAGAGAGCACGGCCTGACGAGAGACGTTTGGCGCCGTTTTATTCGTTCACCGTGACCACGATCTCTGCTATTGCCTCGGTGAAAGCGAATTATTGGAGAGAGCACGGCCTGACGAGAGACGTTTGGCGCCGTTTTATTCGTTCACCGTGACCACGATCTCGGCTATTGCCTCGGTGAAAGCGAATTATTGGAGAGAGCACGGCCTGACGAGAGACGTTCGGCGCGGTTTTATTCGTTCACCGTGACCACGATCTCGGCTATTGCCTCGGTGAAAGCGAATTATTGGAGAGAGCACGGCCTGACGAGAGACGTTTGGCGCCGTTTTATTCGTTCACCGTGACCACGATCTCGGCTATTGCCTCGGTGAAAGCGAATTATTGGAGAGAGCACGGCCTGACGAGAGACGTTCGGCGCGGTTTTATTCGTTCACCGTGACCACGATCTCGGCTATTGCCTCGGTGAAAGCGAATTATTGGAGAGAGCACGGCCTGACGAGAGACGTTTGGCGCCGTTTTATTCGTTCACCGTGACCACGATCTCGGCTATTGCCTCGGTGAAAGCTAATTGTTGGAGAGAGCACGGCCTGACGAGAGACGTTTGGCGCCGTTTTTATTCGTTCACCGTGACCACGATCTCGGCTATTGCCTCGGTGAAAGCGAATTATTGGAGAGAGCACGGCCTGACGAGAGACGTTCGGCGCGGTTTTATTCGTTCACCGTGACCACGATCTCGGCTATTGCCTCGGTGAAAGCGAATTATTGGAGAGAGCACGGCCTGACGAGAGACGTTTGGCGCCGTTTTATTCGTTCACCGTGACCACGATCTCGGCTATTGCCTCGGTGAAAGCGAATTATTGGAGAGAGCACGGCCTGACGAGAGACGTTCGGCGCGGTTTTATTCGTTCACCGTGACCACGATCTCGGCTATTGCCTCGGTGAAAGCGAATTATTGGAGAGAGCACGGCCTGACGAGAGACGTTCGGCGCGGTTTTATTCGTTCACCGTGACCACGATCTCGGCTATTGCCTCGGTGAAAGCGAATTATTGGAGAGAGCACGGCCTGACGAGAGACGTTCGGCGCGGTTTTATTCGTTCACCGTGACCACGATCTCGGCTATTGCCTCGGTGAAAGCGAATTATTGGAGAGAGCACGGCCTGACGAGAGACGTTCGGCGCGGTTTTATTCGTTCACCGTGACCACGATCTCGGCTATTGCCTCGGTGAAAGCGAATTATTGGAGAGAGCACGGCCTGACGAGAGACGTTCGGCGCGGTTTTATTCGTTCACCGTGACCACGATCTCGGCTATTGCCTCGGTGAAAGCGAATTATTGGAGAGAGCACGGCCTGACGAGAGACGTTTGGCGCCGTTTTATTCGTTCACCGTGACCACGATCTCGGCTATTGCCTCGGTGAAAGCGAATTATTGGAGAGAGCACGGCCTGACGAGAGACGTTTGGCGCCGTTTTATTCGTTCACCGTGACCACGATCTCGGCTATTGCCTCGGTGAAAGCGAATTATTGGAGAGAGCACGGCCTGACGAGAGACGTTCGGCGCGGTTTTATTCGTTCACCGTGACCACGATCTCGGCTATTGCCTCGGTGAAAGCGAATTATTGGAGAGAGCACGGCCTGACGAGAGACGTTTGGCACCGTTTTATTCGTTCACCGTGACCACGATCTCGGCTATTGCCTCGGTGAAAGCGAATTATTGGAGAGAGCACGGCCTGACGAGAGACGTTCGGCGCGGTTTTTATTCGTTCACCGTGACCACGATCTCGGCTATTGCCTCGGTGAAAGCGAATTATTGGAGAGAGCACGGCCTGACGAGAGACGTTTGGCGCCGTTTTATTCGTTCACCGTGACCACGATCTCGGCTATTGCCTCGGTGAAAGCTAATTGTTGGAGAGAGCACGGCCTGACGAGAGACGTTTGGCGCCGTTTTATTCGTTCACCGTGACCACGATCTCGGCTATTGCCTCGGTGAAAGCGAATTATTGGAGAGAGCACGGCCTGACGAGAGACGTTCGGCGCGGTTTTATTCGTTCACCGTGACCACGATCTCGGCTATTGCCTCGGTGAAAGCGAATTATTGGAGAGAGCACGGCCTGACGAGAGACGTTTGGCGCCGTTTTATTCGTTCACCGTGACCACGATCTCGGCTATTGCCTCGGTGAAAGCGAATTATTGGAGAGAGCACGGCCTGACGAGAGACGTTCGGCGCGGTTTTTATTCGTTCACCGTGACCACGATCTCGGCTATTGCCTCGGTGAAAGCGAATTATTGGAGAGAGCACGGCCTGACGAGAGACGTTCGGCGCGGTTTTATTCGTTCACCGTGACCACGATCTCGGGCTATTGCCTCGGTGAAAGCGAATTATTGGAGAGAGCACGGCCTGACGAGAGACGTTCGGCGCGGTTTTTATTCGTTCACCGTGACCACGATCTCGGCTATTGCCTCGGTGAAAGCGAATTATTGGAGAGAGCACGGCCTGACGAGAGACGTTCGGCGCGGTTTTATTCGTTCACCGTGACCACGATCTCGGCTATTGCCTCGGTGAAAGCGAATTATTGGAGAGAGCACGGCCTGACGAGAGACGTTCGGCGCGGTTTTATTCGTTCACCGTGACCACGATCTCGGCTATTGCCTCGGTGAAAGCGAATTATTGGAGAGAGCACGGCCTGACGAGAGACGTTCGGCGCGGTTTTATTCGTTCACCGTGACCACGATCTCGGCTATTGCCTCGGTGAAAGCGAATTTATTGGAGAGAGCACGGCCTGACGAGAGACGTTCGGCGCGGTTTTATTCGTTCACCGTGACCACGATCTCGGCTATTGCCTCGGTGAAAGCGAATTATTGGAGAGAGCACGGCCTGACGAGAGACGTTCGGCGCGGCTTTATTCGTTCACCGTTACCACGATCTCGGCTATTGCCTCGGTGGAAAGCGAATTATTGGAGAGAGCACGGCCTGACGAGAGACGTTCGGCGCGGTTTTATTCGTTCACCGTGACCACGATCTCGGCTATTGCCTCGGTGAAAGCGAATTATTGGAGAGAGCAGGGCCTGACGAGAGACGTTCGGCGCGGTTTTATTCGTTCACCGTGACCGCGATCTCGGCTATGGCCTCGGTGAAAGCGAATTATTGGAGAGAGCACGGCCTGACGAGAGACGTTCGGCGTGGTTTTATTCGTTCACCGTGACCACGATCTCGGCTATTGCCTCGGTGAAAGCGAATTATTGGATGAGAGCACGGCCTGACGAGAGACGTTTGGCGCCGTTTTATTCGTTCACCGTGACCACGATCTCGGCTATTGCCTCGGTGAAAGCGAATTATTGGAGAGAGCACGGCCTGACGAGAGACGTCCGGCGCGGTTTTATTCGTTCACCGTGACCACGATCTCGGCTATTGCCTCGGTGAAAGCGAATTATTGGAGAGAGCACGGCCTGACGAGAGACGTTCGGCGCGGTTTTATTTCGTTCACCGTGACCACGATCTCGGCTATTGCCTCGGTGAAAGCGAATTATTGGAGAGAGCACGGCCTGACGAGAGACGTTTGGCGCCGTTTTATTCGTTCACCGTGACCACGATCTCGGCTATTGCCTTGGTGAAAGCGAATTATTGGAGAGAGCACAGCCTGACGAGAGACGTTTGGCGCCGTTTTATTCGTTCACCGTGACCACGATCTCGGCTATTGCCTCGGTGAAAGCGAATTATTGGAGAGAGCACGGCCTGACGAGAGACGTTTGGCGCCGTTTTATTCCTTCACCGTGACCACGATCTCGCCTATTGCCTCGGTGAAAGCGAATTATTGGAGAGAGCACGGCCTGACGAGAGACGTTTGGCGCCGTTTTATTCGTTCACCGTGACCACGATCTCGGCTATTGCCTCGGTGAAAGCGAATTATTGGAGAGAGCACGGCCTGACGAGAGACGTTTTGGCGCCGTTTTATTCGTTCACCGTGACCACGATCTCGGCTATTGCCTCGGTGAAAGCAAATTATTGGAGAGAGCACGGCCTGACGAGAGACGTTTGGCGCCGTTTTATTCGTTCACCGTGACCACGATCTCGCCTATTGCCTCGGTGAAAGCGAATTATTGGAGAGCACGGCCTGACGAGAGACGTTTGGCGCCGTTTTATTCGTTCACCGTGACCACGATCTCGGCTATTGCCTCGGTGAAAGCGAATTATTGGAGAGAGCACGGCCTGACGAGAGACGTTTGGCGCCGTTTTATTCGTTCACCGTGACCACGATCTCGCCTATTGCCTCGGTGAAAGCGAATTATTGGAGAGAGCACGGCCTGACGAGAGACGTTTGGCGCCGTTTTATTCGTTCACCGTGACCACGATCTCGCCTATTGCCTCGGTGAAAGCGAATTATTGGAGAGAGCACGGCCTGACGAGAGACGTTTGGCGCCGTTTTATTCGTTCACCCTGACCACGATCTCGGCTATTGCCTCGGTGAAAGCGAATTATTGGAGAGAGCACGGCCTGACGAGAGACGTTCGGCGCCGGTTTTATTCGTTCACCGTGACCACGATCTCGGCTATTGCCTCGGTGAAAGCGAATTATTGGAGAGAGCACGGCCTGACGAGAGACGTTCGGGCGCGGTTTTATTCGTTCACCGTGACCACGATCTCGGCTATTGCCTCGGTGAAAGCGAATTATTGGAGAGAGCACGGCCTGACGAGAGACGTTTGGCGCCGTTTTATTCGTTCACCGTGACCACGATCTCGGCTATTGCCTCGGTGAAAGCGAATTATTGGAGAGAGCACGGCCCTGACGAGAGACGTTCGGCGCGGTTTTATTCGTTCACCGTGACCACGATCTCGGCTATTGCCTCGGTGAAAGCGAATTATTGGAGAGAGCACGGCCTGACGAGAGACGTTTGGCGCCGTTTTATTCGTTCACCGTGACCACGATCTCGGCTATTGCCTCGGTGAAAGCGAATTATTGGAGAGAGCACGGCCTGACGAGAGACGTTCGGCGCGGTTTTATTCGTTCACCGTGACCACGATCTCGGCTATTGCCTCGGTGAAAGCGAATTATTGGAGAGAGCACGGCCTGACGAGAGACGTTTGGCGCCGTTTTATTCGTTCACCGTGACCACGATCTCGGCTATTGCCTCGGTGAAAGCTAATTGTTGGAGAGAGCACGGCCTGACGAGAGACGTTTGGCGCCGTTTTATTCGTTCACCGTGACCACGATCTCGGCTATTGCCTCGGTGAAAGCGAATTATTGGAGAGAGCACGGCCTGACGAGAGACGTTTCGGCGCGGTTTTATTCGTTCACCGTGACCACGATCTCGGCTATTGCCTCGGTGAAAGCGAATTATTGGAGAGAGCATGGCCTGACGAGAGACGTTTGGCGCCGTTTTATTCGTTCACCGTGACCACGATCTCGGCTATTGCCTCGGTGAAAGCGAATTATTGGAGAGAGCACGGCCTGACGAGAGACGTTCGGCGCGGTTTTATTCGTTCACCGTGACCACGATCTCGGCTATTGCCTCGGTGAAAGCGAATTATTGGAGAGAGCACGGCCTGACGAGAGACGTTCG